>NC_060140.1:46072584-46372584 GCF_021461385.2 Schistocerca piceifrons | reverse complement strand
GAACTGTCCGCCTAGGAGATGCCCAATACCCAGTAGCGGAGCATGCCCTCCAGCATAATTCTAGGGACCTAGGAACCTGCTACACCGTATGTGCCATTTGGCTTCTCCCACCCAACACCAGTCCCTCTGAACTGCGGAGATGGGAACTTGCACTCCAACACATCCTTTCATCCCGCCATCCCCCTGGACTGAACCTACGTTAAAGAACCTCACTCCCATTCACTCTTCAGTCTTCTCCTCTTTCCCTTTCCTCTTTAGCCATTCACGCATCTTTTCATCTTACATAGTTGTGTTTATCTTTATACTTTACTTCTGTATGCATCCTCTTTGGTTTGAAGCTGGCACAGTACTTACAGTAGAATATCTTTGGCTTCCCTCTGACAACCATGCCTCCATCCTTGCTACCCTCCCTGTTTACCTTTCCCTGTTGCTTCATAACCTGGGTTGTGAGTAACTGAATCCACTTTCCCTTCTTCCCTTTTTTTCCCCTCTCTCCTCCCTGATGAAGGAACAAAGTTCCGAAAGCTAGGAATGTAAATTTTCAGTTCTGTTTTATGTGTATCTATCGGCTGTACTGAGCTGAGGTAAGTATGGCCAGCCCCTCTATCTCTTTGTTAGTATTTGTTTCACATCTTATATGAGATTTTCCATTAATCATTTAAAACTAACATAAAAACAGGGCAACTCAACACTGTCTTTTAGCTGCCTCGACTGCAACTGATTCTGCAAAGTCTCAGAGTAAACTTGCTGTTTTGGAAGCATGAGCCTCAGATACAAAAATACTCTTTTGAAAAACGAACAAGGACAACAAAAGCTGATGTTTTTCAAAGTGGAAAACAAGATATCTATGTCAACAGTGCAGTTATCTGATTTGGTTGCAGAATTGTAAGAGGGTCTGCATGGAATGCATGCAAGCTGAAAGTGAATAAAATTTGCTTCAGGACCACAGAAGAATACATAAAGTAATTACTTTCTCCTTGATTTTCAAATTAAAAATTTGGCAAAATTTCTCCCTTGACAGAATTATAGAGTGAAATAACCAGTATAAGGCTGAAATGATGATTGAATTTGGAATCAGCTTTGAGTTTACTAATTTGTCTTAACTAAAACATGTTTCTCCATACACTTATGTTGCAAATATCTAATACTCTCTGCCTGATAATAATCTGTGAGTGAGTAGAGAGGTAAATGTGTGCTGTTACTTTAGTAATACACAAAATAAAAATAAATTGCAAATTTTGCTGTGTTTTGGTTTTCAAAATGTTTCAATTTCTTTAACAATGTTGTATTTAAAATTCCCATAAAGTCTTTTCCCAAGAAGTGTAACAAACAACAGGAAGCCATGAAATCATATATTCACCAAAAAAGTGGTTTTATACATAAAAAAATGAAAAGGCCATCTGACAGACCCCTGCACAGCAGACATGTTCCTCTCAACATCCATAGTAGCTAAGGGTTAATGTTATCTGCAAACCTATGAAATAATTCTGTGGAAGAAAGTCCCTCACCAGAATGATGAGTCAAGTGGTAACTGATTCAAGAGAGAGGGTAGAGGAGAGCAGATTTAGCAGTGCTGGTTTTGTACATCTTGCAGATATACGGGGATTGTTGTTGGAAGTAAATCAGGCCTTGGTGGTTCACCCTGTCATTATTTTTGTTGATGAAGTCTTTCCCTCTCACATTCTTGATAATGAGTATCCTATGAGACTGTTTAGTGTCTACAAGAAAGAGGGTGTCTTGCCAAACCAGTCACAACCAATAATGGAAGTTAAGAGAAGTATTGTGGGGGAGGAGAAAAGTTTGAATGCAATACTTTGAACTACATGTGGCAATGACATAAGTATGCAGCCAGTTTTGTCACTGTTGTACTTCTTATCATACACACAATTTTAAGGGTAAATTATTTGAGTGAACAACAAGCAGTATACAATTTCAGTGGTGGTAAAGTACAGCTGACAGCAAATAGTACCCTGTGTTGTTAAAGAACCTGCACCAAACCCGTATTTGGACTGAAGACAACAAGAACAAGATTTGAAAATTGTATTTTGAGACAAGATATTGTAACCAATCAATGAGCAGTCCTGATTGACACTTTGTTACAGATTATAGGCGACACATGCAGATTCCAAGTGAGCAAGGAAGGTGCCTCCACGTGTGCATTTTACTTACATGCTACATAGAAGAAAGTAAAATGCTGGCGCTCCCTGGAAACCTTGCCCAATGGGACAACGGCCAAACCTTCCACCACCGGAAACCAATGCAATCAAAAGCCAAAAACAAAAACAGGTCCTCTTCAGGGCCAACCCTGACGATCGTCAGCCTGAACGTCGAGTGAATCACCAAGAATAAGGAGGATGTAATATCGCAACTATGTTGATCAGAAAAGTGAGACGTACTGTGCCTGCAGGAAACGCATAGAGATGAAACAGCAAACAGACCCAATATCAAAGGAATGTGCTTGGCAGTAAAAGCACCTCCCAGAAGGTATTGGAGAGCAATATTTACCAGACCCGAGATGCTGCTCTCTTCCACGAGTAAGACAACCACCAACACCATTGAAGTGTTAGCGGTAGAGAGTGGATCATTTACAATATGCTCCGTATATAAACCCCCCAGCCAGAACTTACACACTTCAACGCCAGAAAGCTTCAACAACCAAAGGACACACTTCGTTGTTGGCGACTGTAACAGCCACAGCACCACCTGGGGCTACGACGAGACAGACGCCAATGGTCAGATGCTAGAACAATGGGCTGAGGCAAATAACTTTTCACTTCTCCACGACCCCAAGCTCCTCTGCTCCTTCAACAGCAAAATTTGGAAGCGAGGTTACAATCCCGATATTTGCTTTGTCAGCCGGAACATCTACGACACCTGCTGCAAAAGAGTATATGATGCAATCCCAAAGACACAACATCGACCTATTGGAATCCAAGTCTACTCAACAATCAAAACAACCAAAATACCTCTCCGTAGGAGATTCAACTTTAAAAAGGCTAGGTGGTCAGAATATTCCCAAGTGCTGGATGAGGAATTAGCCAGTCTGACCCCAACACCAAATAATTACCTTACCTTTGTTGAGACTTTGCGAAAGGTATCTAGACAATATATTCCTAGGGGTTGCAGACAACACTATATCCCAGGGCTCTCAAATGCCTCAAAGGACATCCTGGAGAAGTATCAAGTATTGTTCGCCAAAGACCCATTCAGTGACGAAACCATCACCTGTGGCACAGCTTTAATGTCAGCCCTCAGTGAGGCACGCGAGAAGAAGTGGATAGCAACCCTAGAAAGAATGGGTATGTCCCACAGTAGCAAAATAGCCTGATGGTGACCCAAGGCTAAGCAAGGCCCCGGCCAACGTAACTCCAAACCAGGTGGCCAACCAACTCCTTCTAAACGGCAAGTTCAACTCCAAACGTCAGAAAACCAAAATCACACGCCTACTGCCAATGGAAAACACCAACTTCCAGAAACCATTTAGCATGAGAGAGTTGAACAATGGCGTAAATACCATGAAGAATGGGAAAGCCGCTGGGTTTGATGATATTTGCGTGGAAAAGATTAAAAACTTCGGCCTTGGCACCAGGGACTGGATACTTGGACTTTTTAACGCGTGCCGTGAAACCTTTCAAATCCCGAAACTGTTGAGGAAGTCAAAAGTGGTGGCTCTCCTTAAACCCAGGAAGGACCCAGAGTCTCCGAAGAGTTATCGACCCATAAACCTTCTCTGCTGTCCGTTTAAGCTCTATGAAAGATTGATCCTCAACAGAATAGAGAAGATCGTTGACTCGAAGCTAATTCCACACCAAGCAGGTTTTAGACCTGGAAAGTCCTGTACCAGTCAAATTCTAGCATTGACGGAACATATTGAGGATGGGTTTGAGAATAAACTAATCACCGGGCTGGCACTAGTTGACCTAAGTTCCGCCTATGATACAGTACATCACCGGACACTACTGCATAAAATCTACGAGACCCTGAAAGACTACCACCTATTCAAGATAATCGAATCCCTGCTCCAAAATAGACAGTTCTTTGTAATGCTTGAGCGGAAAAAGAGTCGATGGTGGAATCAGAAAAATGGGCCCGCCCAAGGGAGCGTGTTGGCGCCAATCCTATTTAACATATATACAAATGACCAACCAACTCCAGACAAAACCAAAACTTTTGTATATGCAGACGACCTGGCAATAACAGTTCAAGGCAACAGGTTTGAAGCCATTGAGGAGAAACTAGAAACCGCCCTTTCTATAATGTCAACCTACTACAAAAAGAATTCTCTAAAACCCAATCCCTCCAAAACTCAAGTGAGTGCATTCCATCTGAACTCGAGGCAGGCAAAGTACAGGCTCAATGTTACCTGGGATGGGACATTACTAGAACACACAGATACTCCCACCTACTTTGGCGTTGTGCTGGATAGAACATTGACATACAAATATCATTGCGAAAAATCACGCAAAAAAGTAGAAGCACGAAATTCCCTAATAAGAAATCTGTCCAACAGCAAATGGGGTGCCAAACCTACCATGGTCAGAACTTCAGCCCAAACTTTGTGCTTCTCAGCTGCAGAATATGCCTGCCCGGTATGGTGCAGATCCGCCCACGCAAAAAAGGTAGGTGTTAGCTTGAATGAAACATGCAGGATAGTGACAGGCTGCATGAAACCAACTCCTGTAGAAAATCTTTACAGGGCCGCAGGTTTCACAAACCCTGGCTCACATAGGAAAGCCCATGAACATACCGAGAAGCTAAAACAAACCTTTGATGCTCATCATTCATTATTTGGCCTAGAGTGTGGCCCCAGCTGACTCAAATCCAGACGCCGTTTCTTAAGTTGCACCGTAGATGAGCCCCCCATCCACTATCCACTAAGAGAGGACCCACCAAGTGGCGTTTCTGGTGATTGGAAAACCTGGAGAATGCTTAACCGCATCAGAACTGGGGTGGCTCCTGTGAAATCTAATCTGATCAAATGGGGTTTGTTGGACAAAAATGATAACAAATGAGACTGCGGCACTCAACAGCACATGGAACATCTCCTACAATGCCCAGCCTGCCCGCACAGATGCACCCTCGATGATCTATGGCTGGCTAAAGAAGAAGCATTGGACATTGCCCAATACTGGGCAAACAAATTGTAATTTTCGGACACAAAAAAGTAAAGTAAGTCCAAGTGAATACAGTGATAGGAAGAAATGAGACAAAATAGAAAAGTTAATACAATGATGAAAAAATTACAGCAAAGCATTAGAAAAAAATTGCACTTAAACGAATTAATTCAATACATCTAATAATCAAACTCTATATAAAAACAAAGATGAGGTGACTTACCGAACGAAAGCGCTGGCAGGTCGATAGGCACACAAACAAACACAAACATACACACAAAATTCAAGCTTTTGCAACAAACTGTTGCCTCATCAGGAAAGAGGGAAGGAGAGGGGAAGACGAAAGGAAGTGGGTTTTAAGGGAGAGGGTAAGGAGTCATTCCAACCCCGGGAGCGGAAAGACTTACCTTAGGGGGAAAAAAGGACAGGTATACACTCGCACTCACGCACATATCCATCCACACATACAGACACAAGCAGACAGAAAATATGTCTGCTTGTGTCTGTATGTGTGGATGGATATGTGCGTGAGTGTGAGTGTATACCTGTCCTTTTTTCCCCCTAAGGTAAGTCTTTCCGCTCCCGGGATTGGAATGACTCCTTACCCTCTCCCTTAAAACCCACTTCCTTTTGTCTTCCCCTCTCCTTCCCTCTTTCCTGATGAGGCAACAGTTTGTTGCGAAAGCTTGAATTTTGTGTGTATGTTTGTGTTTGTTTGTGTGTCTATCGACCTGCCAGCGCTTTCGTTCGGTAAGTCACCTCATCTTTGTTTTTATATATAATTTTTCCCACGTGGAATGTTTCCCTCTATTATATTAATAATCAAACTCTTTTTATTAGATTTAGAAATAAAAAATATTGGTATATTTGATGAGGTTACAACCTACGGGCATCTACACATCAAATTTTTACAAGAAAAAATTTCCATTTAAACCAATTAATTAAATACAACTAATAATCAAACTATTTTTATTAGATTTAGAAATAAAAAATATCACTGTATTTGATGAGGTTAGAACCTACATTCATCTACATGTCAAATTTTTACACTAAGCACAGCGTTATGCTATTCTACTACAGAGCGGCAGGTTATACCCTTGACTATAGTGACACAGCTGCAATGATGAATTTTAGCCTTTAAAAATTTAACTATACACAATATCTTCCCAAGCTTATCTAATGTAATGTAAGCCAATCTCTGTAATTTTAACAACTGAATGAATAGCACTGAATCACATGTCATGCAGAGGGATCCAGTAAAATGGCTAGTGCGGCTAGTGCTGTGTATGAAACGTGTTTTTTCATTACTATCGCACGTGTGTTTGTGAGCACGTGTGGGGTGGTGGGTTAGTTTATGATGTGGTTATCACATGTGATGAAACATGAAATAAATGGGCCAAACCCAGGAGTCAGCATCCAAACACATCAATAAAAAAAAGATGGATAAGGAATTGAAAGTGAACTAACCAAATGTTGTGATAGTTTTGCAACAGCAAACAGTTTGGGCCTGATGTTGAGCACTCTGAAGGAAACCAGCTCCAAAGTGTGAAGCACCAACTATTAAGTAATTTTAATCTGACTATAGGTGACAGAGATTTCTTATTCCATCTACATCACAAAATGAACTAGAATCCTTTGCCAGTAATCAAAACATGACATTCTGACCACACCTATACCTCCATCAATCTTCTGGGGTCTCGGAAACAACTCAGGATGACACTGGTAATGTAGATGGTTCTTCAGATTCAGACAGTCTATAATTGGTTGATATTTTGCAATATCAAGCTCATACAAAAGGGAGGCATAGAAAGAAGCAGAACTAGGAGGATATGACAGCAGAACAAATGCTCTCTACAGTTTTCTTTCTTTAAAGTGGACAAATAGGTTACCCGGTGTGAAAGATGTAACCACAAGTCAATTGGGCTAGTGTAAAACATTACGGCAGGACACATCCTATACTTATAAGTCATCTGTTAAACGGAAACAGAGGATAACACGGAATTCATAAGAGAGTGCCCATGCATTAACTTTATGAGACATCTCCACAAAGTCACACACTTAGAAAAGGATTTTTTTACTTTCTCAACCACACCCTCAACAATGAATGTACATCTTCCAGGTTACCAGGTCTGCACTTACATTCCTTCATGCATCTGTTAAGCGTTGCTGTTCATGGGAGTTGATTCAAAGTCTGATGCTCAGGTTATCAAGATTCATGGGTTGTATAGGCAACTAGTTTATTACAATTGCTGACTAGTAGTGTGCTCCAGACTACCATCAAGACTGTCAAAGAATCTGCAACATATGCTGTACCTGTGACATATGATATAGATACAGAAAATATCAGGTATTAAATGAAACCTTTTCTGAATCCAGAAGGTAACAGCAATAGCATATGTGTTTCCTTCAACAAACCACATCTGTTGAAATTGTACTGAATTGAGGGCACTGACAAGAGGCATTCTGCTATGTAATAAATTGGAAACTGGAAAGTTTCTCTATCATAGTTTTTGTTAACACCAAAAAAGTGACTTCACAATAATGCACCAGATTACCAAAATGATCTTTAGTGTAAGTGGATGAGCAATATAGAACGGACAGCAAAATGTATATTTCCAATACTAGCAGTTCAGACGTTTGAGTATGTTCTATCTAATGACACTACTGAAGTTCTTCGGTACATCAAAGATGTCTTGAACTCCAAACCTCCAAATGATAAATGTTCACCTCCATGTAGTGGATTTGAAATCAATATAATAAGTCCAGAGAATACTAAAAAAAGAGATCCTTGGATGTGTTCAACTAAGCTAGTTTGTGATGATGGATTGTTGCCTTTCCAAAAAGGTTTTGTTATGGCAATAAAATCTTTTTTTGATCTTTCCATAAACCAAAAAAAGTATGAATATCAATTATGGTTTAACTTCCAGCTTAAATCAAGATTATGTGTAATCAATCTGAGAAATAAAATTTTTTATAATAATTCTACACCATTTGGAGTAAGGATCCTACCCCCTGGCATAAGGAGATGTACCCTGTTCCTACTTGACAACTACACATCAGTAACCCGTATCCTGTTCTTCTTCTTCTTCTTCTTCTTCTTCTTCATGGATGGATCACTTAGGACCTCACATAATCAACATTTGTTGGCCTTCCTTTTCGCCCAGTGTTCCTTCATAGACAACGAATGGGCTAGCTTTCGTTGTGTAGACCACATATGTTGGTTAGTTTTTCTCTCTTCTTCCTCAAAACCCCTTGTGTTTGTGATTTTTCTTATTTCATTTCTATCATGTAGATTTGGAGACCCTAATTCTCTCTGGTCTTTTTCTGTCTGTTTGTACCAGTTCAGTCTTTGTAGTTTTGTTCTTTAAAAATGTATGGATTTTGTGCGTTAACCTATTTGAGTCAATTCTTTCTAAGTCCCCCACGAATTGGATTCTTCTCATGCACATTGTGTCTGTTATTTTGGAGATATTTTTATATATTTCTGCATTGGATTTTGGATAATGCTCACCATCTTTAGTTCTTGGTCCAAGGATTTTCCTGATTATTTTATGTTCCTTCACTTCTAATTCCTCTTTTAGTGTTCTGTGTTGAAAGTTTAGTGTCTCAGATGCGTAGAGAGCTTCGGGTTTAATTACTGTTGTGTAGTGTTGTATTTTGCAGTTCCACAAAAGACTCTTTTTGTTGTAAATGGTTTTTGTTAATTGAAATGCTGGCTCCATTTTCAGCACTCTTGATCTGACAGATTTCTTTTCATTACAATTTTCTGCAATCCATTCACCTAAGTATTTAAATTCTTTTACTCGAGAGATGGTTATTACCAATTTTGAGATCAGAAGGTGCATCTTTGATGTCAGTCATAAATTGTGTTTTGTCAAATGAAATTTGTAATCCTATTTTTGCTGCCTGCTCTTGTAATAATTCTAGCTGTTTCTGTGCATCGGTTATGTCTTATGTGATCAGTGCCATGTCATCAGCAAATGCTAAACAGTCTAATTCTATGCTCTTATGTCTTGGTCCCAGTCTGTGTGCTGGTGCACCTGCTTTTCTCCATTCTCTAACGACTTTTTCAAGAGCACAATTGAAGAGCACTGGGAACAGTACACCCCCTTGTTGTACTCCTGTGTCTATTTCAAATTCTGTGCTCAATTCTCCCATAAATTTTACTTTGGATTTGGTCTCTGTGAGTGTTTCTTTTATGATGTTTGTTGTCTTTTGATCTAGTCCAAATTCTGCTAATACTTCAAAAAGAGATTCTCGGTCTATACTGTCATATACTTTTTTAAATTCGACAAACATTATGACATAAGTTTTGTTTGAAGTACTATGAAAATATTTTATTGAGTTTTTCAAGTTAAGGATTTGTTCTACACATGATTGACCTTTTCTGAACCCACCTTGGTATTCAACTAGTTTTGAATCCAGCTGAGGTTCTGCTCGGTTTAGTAGCGCTTTAGACAGAATTTTGTATGTTATTGACAATAAAGAGATTCCACGATAGTTGTTGGGGTCTGTTTTACTTCCTTTTTTGTACAAAGGATGCAGTCTTCCAATCTGTGGGGATTTTTTCAGTTTTCCAGATTTCTTGTATAATTTCTTTGAGTTTTGCAATAAGATTTTCTCCTGCATTTTTCCATAATTCTGCGATGATTTGGTCTTCTCCTGATGCTTTGTTATTTTTCAGTGACTGAATTATCTCTTTAATCTCCTGTAAACTTGGTGGCTTTGAGTCTGGGTTTTGTTGTGTGTGATGAAACTCAAATTTTTCTTCAGGCTTTTCACAATTCACTAATTTAGAAAAGTATTTTGCAAGAATTTCACAGTTCTCGGAGTTGGTATGGGCAATTTCCCCATGTTCATTTTTGAATTGGAGTGATGGAGGAGAGTACTTTGTTAATTTTTGTTTGAATACTCTGTAGAAATTTCGGGAACTGTTTTTCTTGAAATCATTTTCTATGTCTTGCAATTTTTTGTCTTTGTGTTGTTTACGGACTGTTCGTATTACTTTTGTGACTGTTTTCCTGGTATCTTTGAGATCTTCTAGGGTCTTTTGATTTTTGTTACACAACTAATTTTGCCATGCCTGTTGTCTGAGATTTATCAGTGGGTCACAGTCATCTGTCCACCACGGATGTTTATGTGTTCTTGATTGCGGTGCTACAGTTTCAGCTGCTTTTAAAAGTCCTGCTTGCATTTGTTGCCAATTTTGTGGTTTTAAATTTTGTGTTTCTTTTGTAAATTGTTCATTATCATTTATCTTTTGTACATCATATTTACGGTGTAGAGATTTCTTAGAGAATTCTGTTCTGTTATTATTGTCCTAAATCAACTGATCAGATGGCACGCCCAAATCCTATTGACAGCTAGGAGTAACTCTGTTATGCCTGACCTTCCTGGCTGTTCCAATAATTTGATCAATGCTTTTTATGATAGACCTGCATTTAATGCTGCTGCAAACATCTCAGCATGGAAATATTGACCTCTATTTCTACTCAGAGCATTCACATGTACTGAACACAATGTGGCCTATCAGTTCCATATACTTCAGTCACAGCTCAATCCACAAATTTCCACACAACATGAAGTCATTCCAAGTACCTGAGCTGGTTGATTAATACATAAACCTGGATAGTCTGCCTTCACATTTTGATTTTAAGAGTGAACTGAGTCTCCTTGAATATGATGTAAAAATTACAAGTCTTGGTTTAGGCCAGCTGACAACCTTGTTCCAGCAGACTCCCATGCACTCAACATCTGAATATCACATTGGCCCCATTAGCAGAGAGGAGATGGTTCACTTTACAATACGCAGAATGGGAATCTGGCTATCTCTGAGTACTAAATTGGAGACCAGTCAGTTCTAACCTTGTTCAGAATGTGTACTCATGTTTTTCCTAATATATGAATCATCTCCATTATGAAAGTATGGTGGAGGACTGATGTTTTCTGCATGTGTGATAAACACCTATTGTAAATTTTAAAGATCTTTATTCCTGGTGTTTAGTGAATGAAATCTGGAAACAAATTCTGTTCTATTGGAAAAATGATACTCAAATGATACTGACCAGTGGATAGCCATCTGATATATCTAAGTCTTTTACTAGAATCTTGATAGCACTCTGTTATGTAGTGTTGTGCTGCAAAAGAATATATTGGTGCAGCCAAGTAAAAATTTAGGCATCTTCCCTGACAAGTCAGCAAGCAGAGGAAACCAGGCCAAGCTGTAGTAATCAAGTGGAGTTTCAGTTTGCTGATACTGCCAATATTTCAGTTATTATGTCTGATTTACAGAACACATGGCTACATACCATATGAGCTCGGCAGTCAGACACCTACGCAGCAAAATATCTTAAGAGAGAGATGCCATCTTTCTGTTGACTGTGCATGATTAAGTAAGAAACTGTAACTTACATGCAACAGCAGTATACTGACGCTACAAAATGTAGTACCCAGAGTGAGTGAAATGGAACACTGGGACATCACAGAGCATTCAGGAAAGCTGATCACATGGGCAAAGCAGGCCAGGTGTGTCTTTATAGGTTCACAGTAGCATGACAAACACGGAGCAGCCTTGCATAAAAAACTGCTGATTTCCATTGCAGCTACGTGTAGCCTGAATGGGGGACCTAAGTCAGTCTGCTGTCTTCTCATCTAGCTGGCTATGACATTCTGTGGGACAGCAAGACCCTTTGGTTAGCCTCTGATGCTGTTGGTGCAGCACGTCATCGATCAACATCTTAATGACCATCTTGCAGTTCACACTGAAATGCCTGCCAGGGGTCACTTAACAGCATTCACATTATTTCTGTACTGTTCCACTCTTTAACAACACACAGGGAAGATGAACACTTAAATCTTTCTGTGCGGGCTCCAATCTCTCTTAATTTATTACATTGGCTTCCCACAACCTTATTGTCTGTGACCATTTCAATTTAAGTTGTTCATGACTGTAATGTCTAGATATCTAGTAGAACTGACAATCTGTAGAGTTATGTGATTTATCATGTATCGAAATTTAATGGATTTCTTTTAATACTCATAAGGATGACCTCAAGCTTTTCATTTCTTGGGTCATATTGCCACTCTTTGCATCATACAGATATTTTGCTTATATCATTTTGAAACTGATTTTAGTACTATGATGTATTTCTTACTCAGTAAATGACAGCATCATCTGCAAACAGTTTTAAGGGGGCTACTCAGACTGTCTCCTCCTAAACCATTTATGCAGATTAGGAACAATAGAGTGCCCATTACACTTCGTTGGGGAATGCCGAATACCACTTGTGACATCCTGACAGGAAATTATGAATCCACCTGTACAACTGCAACACACTCCAATGCATGCAATTTGATTAGAAGCTGCTTGTAAGGAACATTATCGAAAGCCTTTTGGAATTCTATAAATAAGGAATCAATTTGAAATTCCCTGTCGATGGCACTCGCTACTTGGAAGAAAACTGTCTAATGGCAGATATTCAGCACTGGTTCAGAAATTATTTTTCTTATGAAAGCCAGCTAGCTCTTCATAATCACAAAGTAATTCACAATGTTGGAACACAGTATATGTTCCAAAACCCCACTACAAACAGAAGTCGGTGATATGGGTTAGTAATTCATTTGGTTACCATTATTTCACTTCTTGATTAGTGGTGTTATTGAGCAACTTTCATCCAGCAACTGGCTGTGTATGAGTGTGAAGTATGGAGCTATTATGTCAGCATACTCAAAGTGATTTCATTAATTGGACAGGAGGACTTGTCATTATTAAGCGATTTCAGCTGCTTCGCTAAACTGATGGTACCTACTTCTAAGTTACGCATATTGGAAGCAGTTCTTTATTGAAATTCTGCTGTATTTAATTAGTTTTCATTACTGAAAGACTTTCAGAGTACACACTGAGTCTTGGCAGACCATTTGGAGGGCTCCACTGTGACTGCTGCTGCCTTCCACCCAGTATGTTTGCAAGCTCATTTCCATTATGCTTTATCAGGGCCTGGGGATAGTAGAGTGGTGTGGTTGCCTAGGGGGGGGGGGGGAGTGCAGTTAGTGGAAATGATGCTCTTCCTTTCCATTACCGCATAAAGTTTGAGGTAGGCTTCGGGGGCAAAGTTGGCCGGAACCTGGTAAATAACACTTTTGCACAGCTCTGCAGTCTTCTAAGAACCAAGCTTTAGTAATTCAGAATCTGGTTTAATTTACTCAAGTTACTAGATAGAAATGATTCAGGATGAAGTGTAGGACTGTGTGATTTATTTGATCTGTTTCAGAGTAAACACTAGTTGTGAACTCTGCTTTGTTTGTGTGAAGTAGTTCAATTTCGGACTTTGACCTAACTTAATGTTCAAGCTGTTAACATCACTGTTTATTAGGAAATGGCAGAAATTAAATTATACATGTATTTAATTCAGATGTTAATGATATTTCCTTGTTTGAGCTATGACCGTAGAGTCCATCCAGTAAGTGGTTTTTTAATTCGATACCCACCTCATCTAAAGCGATCTAACAGCATTTCCATGTCCATCACCCTCACTGGTACACAGAGAATGGACTGATCATGTAAATTCTAAGAAGTCATTGCTCATTCGAAACATTTGCAATGTGCATCATCTTACTGCCACATATTTGTGAATTTTATGTAGATTCATTTTAAGCACGTCATGTATGCAGATCTTTTTGCATACATTCCAATGATACCATGCAGGACTATATAGGTGAAGTATTTTAGATTTTGTCATCTATCAAGTGACAGATCTGGATGATTGACTAATCTCACCCTGTAACACTAACCAAAACGGCCTTGCTGTTTTGGTACTGCGAACGGCTGAAAGCAAGGGGAAACTACAGCCATAATTTTTCCCGAGGGCCTGCAGCTTTACTGTATGATTAAATGATGATGGCGTCCTCTTGGGTAAAATATTCCGGAGGTAAAATAGTCCCCCATTCGGATCTATCTCCAGGAGGGGGGGGGGGGGGGGGGCTACTCAAGAGGACATCGTTATCAGGAGAAAGAAAACTGGTGTTCTACGGATCAGAGTGTGGAGTGTCAAATCCCTTAATCAGGCAGGTAAGTTAGAATATTTAAAAAGGGAAATGGATAGGTTAAAGTTAGATATAGTGAAAATTAGTGAAGTTCGGTGGCAGGAGGAACAAGACTTTTGATCAGGTGAATACAAGGTAATAAATACAAAATCAAATAGGGGTAATGAAGGAGTAGGTTTAATAATGAATAAAAAAATAGGAGTGTGGGTAAGCTACTACAAACAGCATAGTAAACGCATTATTGTGGCAAAGATAGACATGAAGCCCACACCCACTACAGTAGTACAAGTTTATATACCAACTAGCTCTGCAGATGATGAAGAAATTGATGAAATGTATGATGAGATAAAAGAAATTATTCAGGTAGTGAAAGGAGATGGAAATTTAATAGCCATGGGTGACTGGAATTCGACAGTAGGAAGAGGGAGAGAAGAAAACATAGTAGGTGAATATGGATTGGGGGTAAGAAATGAAAGAGGAAGCCGCCTGGTAGAATTTTGCACAGAGCACAAGTTAATCATAGCGAACACTTGGTTCAAGAATCATAAAAGAAGGCTGTATACATGGAAGAAGCCTGGAGATACTGACAGGTTTCAGATAGATTATATAATGGTAAGACAGAGATTTAGGAACCAGGTTTTAAATTGTAGGACATTTCCAGGGGCAGATGTGGACTCTGACCACAATCTATTGGTTATGAACTGTAGACTAAAACTGAAGAAACTGCAAAATGGTAGGAATTCAAGGAGATGGGACCTGGATATACTGACTAAACCAGAGGCTGTAGAGAGTTTCAGGGAGAGCATAAGGGTACAATTGACACAAATGGGGGAAGGAAATACAGTAGAAGAAGGATGGGTAGCTTTGAGGAATGAAATAGTGAAGGCAGCAGAGGATCAAGTAGGTAAAAAGACGAGAGCTAGTAGAAATCCTTGGGTAACAGAAGAGATATTGAATTTAATTGATGAAAGGAGAAAATACAAAAATGCAGCATCTGAAGCAGGCAAAAAGGAATACAAACGTCTCAAAAATGAGATCGACAGGAAGTGCAAAATGGCTAAACAGGTATGGCCACAGGACAAATGTAAGGATGTAGAGGCTTATCTCATGAAGGGTAAGATAGATACAGCCTACAGGAAAATTAGAGAGACCTTTGGAGAAAGGAGAAACACTTACATGAATATCAAGAGCTCAGATGGAAACCCAGTTCTATGCAAAGAAGGGAAAGTAGAAAGGTGGAAGGAGTATATAGACGGTCTATACAGGGGCGATGTTCTTGAGGACAATATTATGTAAATGGAAGAGGATGTAGATAAAGATGAAATGGGAGATATGATACTGCGTGGTTTGACAGAGCACTGAACGACCTAAGTTGAAACAAGGCCCCGGGAGTAGACAACATTCCATTAGAACTACTGACAGCCTTGGGAGAGCCAGCCTTGACAAAACTCTACCATCTGGTGAGCAAGATGTATGAGACACGCGAAATACCATCAGATTTCAAGAAGAATATAATAATTCCAATCACAAAGAAAGCAGGTGTTGACAGATGTGAAAATTACCGAACTAACAGTTTAATAAGTCACAGCTCCAAAATACTAATGCGAATTCTTTACAGACAAATGGAAAAACTGGTAGGAACTGACCTCTGGGAAGATCAATTTGGATTCCGTAGAAATGTTGGAAAACGTGAGGCAATACTGACTCTACGACTTATCTTAGAAGAAAGAGTAAGGAAAGGTAAACCTATGTTTCTAGCATTTGTTGACTTAGAGAAAGCTTTTGACAATGTTGACTGGAATACTCTCTTTCAAATTCTGAAGGTGGCAGGGGTAAAATACAGGGAGCGAAAGGCTATTTACAATTTGTACAGAAACCAGATGGCAGTTATAAGAGACGAGGGACATGAAAGGGAAGCAGTGGTTGGGAAGGGAGTGAGACAGGGTTGTAGCCTTTCCCCGATGTTATTCAATCTGTATATTGAGCAAGCAGTAAAGGAAACAATAGAAAAGTTTGGAGTACGTATTAAAATCCATTGAGAAGAAATAAAAACTTTGAAGTTCGCTGATGACAGCAAAGGACTTGGAAGAGCAGTTGAACGGAATGGACATTATCTTGAAAGGTGGGTATAAGATGAACATCAACAAAAGCAAAACGAGGATAATGGAATGTAGTCGAATTAAGTCGGGTGATGCTGTGGGAATTAGATTAGGAAATGAGACACTTAAAGTAGTAAAGGAATTTTGCTATTTGGCTATCAAAATAACTGATGATGTTCGAAGTAGAGAGGATATAAAATGTAGACTGGAAATGGCAAGGAAAGCATTTCTGCAGAAGAGAAATTTGTTAATATCAAGTATTGATTTAAGTGTCAGGAAGTCGTTTCTGAAAGTATTTGTATGGAGTGTAGCCATGTATGGAAGTGAAACATGAACGATAAATAGTTTAGACAAGAAGAGAACAGAAGCTTTCGAAATGTGGTGTTACAGAAGAATGCTGAAGATTAGATGGGTGGATCACATAACTAATGATGAGGTACTGAATAGAATTGAGGAGAAGAGGAGTTTGTGGCACAACTTGACTAGAAGAAGGGATTGGTAGTTAGGACATGTTCTGAGGCGTCAAGGGATCACCAATTTAGTACTGGAGGACAGCATGAAGTGTGAAAATCGTAGAGGGAGACCAAGAGATGAATACACTAATCAGATTCAGAAGGATGTAGGCTGCAGTAGGTACTGGGAGATGAAGAGGCTTGCACAGGATAGAGTAGCATGGAGAGCTGCATGAAACCAGTCTCAGGACTGAAGACCACAACAACAACATCAAGTGATAATGGACAAAAGTGGATCAAAATTCTATGTGTCCAAATGTTAGTACCAGCAGTATGACCGTAGCGTATGTTTTCAAACTTAGTAACTGGGGTCATAGCAGACACGTGACTATACCCTATCGCATGTTAAATTATGCAGCCATAATTTGTACGTCATCTTTTGATAGTGAGGGAAACATTGTGGCCATGTGTGCATCTGTATAGCTTAAGCTACCTCTGTGTCTGCATCTCCTTGAGGATTAGTTTGCGATAAGCATGCAACCATTTATTTACTTCAGATTATTATTTCTGGATGGTGAATGAGTGACTACATTCTTCCAGCCACTCTTTTATTGTGGTTACCATTCAGTTGTTCATTGAAAAAGAGGAGAGTGCAAGAAAAAATTGGAACAAATTCCTTAGTAATTGTGTTCTGTGTGAACTGGTCATATCTTGAAGTACTGCAGACCTGAGTGTTACTGAATACCAAAAACACAAAAGTTAATCAAAACTAGATCCCAAGGTTAATAGCCATGATCAGTCAAACCAGACGTAAGTGCTAGGCATAAAAGTGTTCAAACCAGTGCATGATAAATGAAAGATAAGACATGAAAGTAAGCAATGTTTCACAGGTTAAGCTTTCACGGAATATATCCAGTAACTAAGGCACTGTTTCAACATGTCAGCTGTGCACGACTGACAGGTCTGGTGATGTTACACAGCCAGAGACGATGACACTGCTGCTTGCCTCGGTTCCAGGTAGATGCATCCTGCCACTGCCCCCACCAAAGTCAGCTGCCTATAGTGTAGAAACATCAATGTTTGTAATTTATCAACAATACCAGTTTGGTGTCTTAATACTGTTTTACTAATGCCCACAGGCATGAGACCAGAATCCACTCACCCAACCTGATGTGACTGTTGGACAGCCTGCTGAATGCAGTCAGCCCTCAGAGGCCACCCAGCATAATAACGTCCCACCCCACTGGCATTGCATCTGGTAATGGAAGTCATCTGGCATCAGAGGTAACTTCTGCCTCACTTTGCAATCCGCTGCTAAACTTAAGTGAGTGATTCTTGGATTTGAATACTTTTTCTGTGTTACAGGCACAATTAGTCCATAGGACGTTCACTGTAGCTTAAAAGTCCCTTTGCTGAAGCATCTTGAGCCTGCAGACCTTTCACATTTCATGAGCAACTGTAAAGAATGCATTCAGTTATATGTCAATGCTGCAGTTTGGCAACTTGTGCCCAGACAAACACAATAACAATGCCAGCTACACTGTATCATGGCCAGACAAGATTCGGAGCACTGCTGCACTCCATAACCACAAACTTCCATGAATGCTACACATAAAGTTTAATCTTAGTCTCTGGTTGTTTATTTACTGTGGTGACCCAGCATTTTTTGTATTATCTAATGGAGATTGCACAAACAATGGAGACATGAGCAGCACTGGTGCACAAAGTGGTCAAACTTTTCAAATGCAACAGTTTTCAGCAACTCTATTATGGTGATGTAACACTGCATTACATGAGCTCTTTGGAACTTGGGAAGCTTTTAGTCAGTGTGAACAAGCTGAGGTGGTAGAGGTAAAAGACACATAGAATATCTATATCCCTCCTACAGACTGTACTGCAGCTAATTTGGTGCCTCCTTTTTTGTGCAAATTCACTTAGGATGCGTTAGTATTTATTAGCAAGTTGTGCCTCACAGTACATGACGTAAAACATCGTATCTCCATTCAACCGTAATTAAGCAAACTGGCCAGATGAGACATGCTTGTGTACGGCTAACTTAAGGGCAGCTTTCGGTCATCTGAACAGTTTATAAAGGGGCTTTACCAATTGTTTTGAAACAAAACAGCTCGACACTTTTTAGAGAAAAGCTAAATGGCTTGTTGCAGAAATTTAGTCAATCTGTAGAAGCATTTTCAGACACAATTACGGAGGTCAGCCCACAACCCTATGTGTCAAGGCTAAACATGGAAATTTATAGACTTATTCTGCTTAAGGCTAGATGCTGTTTATGTTTTTTAAGAGCACCTATGGAATACATCGAGACTACATGATATAGGTCATGTCGAGAAGGAGACAATGATGTAGTGTCATTGGCATCAACATGACTCAGTTTCACTGTTGGATTAAGAAATTTTTGGAGCATATGGAAGTATTGCTACTTGCTGGTGATGGGTATTGCATAGTCATGGTCCTAGATTTTCTGGTTATGTGGCAACATTCTAGCTGCAAAGAACCACTGATAGTGTGACACTGTTGCAAGTTTCACATGTAATGAAACTGGTACCGTATAAACTGCAGACCAGGACGCTACTAAAATTTCATGTTGCTGACAACAACCACAGATCAGAGTACCAATTATATAGCTGATATAATAGGAAAGTTATCATAGTTGCTATGCATTCACAAGTTTAGGACTAGACCTTCCCTACCAATGGAAGAAGACAGCCCATTCATCATAAAACTGCCAAATTTAAATTTATATATGAACACCAACCAAATAATAGAGGTATGACTCCCATGTGCTGTATCAGCATATAACTGTAAAAATTCAGCAGTATTGTGCTCACACACTATGAGATAGTATATGGCATGAAGATGCTTTCAGCTTTTGAGATAGTAAAACCTCTATTTGGGAAAAATGTGGGCTCAGCGCAATATTTTTGGAAACGACTTTTCTAGAAATCATGAAAGAAAGTGATTACAAAGCTGCTCAAGCATGAGGAACAGAGGGTAGTAGGTCAGTATGTTCCATCAGCATAAAGTTGGACATTGGGTTCGGTTGACAAATCCCTATAAATGGTATCACCTGTCAATTTAAATTATGAAGAAAAGCCCTAATGTGGTGTACTGTGTGTGTTATAGGGCATCACATACTGGCCAATACTATGACTGTCATAGTGACTCATCATAGTGACTCATATATGCACATTTTTGCAAAGGGGAAAAAACTGACACCAATTCCTTTTTGACAGATAGCTTATCTCCATAGTATCTAGGATGGGGATCATAGTTCTGTTGGTTCCACACTTCAATAGGTGAAGAGTAGTGGATGTACTACTGGTTCAGCTGGTTCAAGCAGGAGTACTATTTGACAGACAAATTGACATCAACTTTACTAGTAACAAGTGGAGGTTGAGAGTGTGGCTTCTTCTAACTTTCGTATTCTATTTATTACTTCCCACAGACAGATAGGTACCAAATTTACTCAATGCCCATAGTATTGCACCTGTTGAAATTAAATGAACAATTTCAAATTTATCAAACTCTAGAACTAGGGGTCGTTACCGGCTCTCCAATTAGCTTGTAAAGAAAAGAATAGATTTGATAGGCAGACCATTGTCTTCCATATTTAACAAATGTTTAGAAATTTTAAGGGAATTGGGACACACTGCAAACTTTAAAGTTCTTCCAGTATTCAAAAATGGTGATAAATATCTATTGTATTTACCCGAGTATAAGACAACCCTGATTAGAAGACGGCCCCATTTTCCAAGGGATTTCTTTAGTGAACATTATTTTTAATATATTGTGACTAATCACAATCATAAACTGTTATAGTATCTGCCTACAAAGTTAACATAATATCCATTCTAAATTTATGCCATTTATTGATTGTTTGCATTTTGATGGTGTAAGGAGAAATAAAATAAAAAAATAAAAACGGTTTACATTAATTTGCAGACCTTTTTCTTTTCCACATTTTTCAGTTACCAACCCTGTCATCTGTGGTATCATCATTTTTTAATCATCATCATCTTCTTCTTCTCCTTCTTCTTCTTCTTCTTCTTCTTCTTCTTCTTCTTCTTCACTGCACAGCTGTGAACTTTATACCTTCATTGTCTTAGATATTTTGCTGTTTCATCCAAACATGTTGCAATTTCTGAGATTGTGATTACTGTGGGATATCAGAATACAACTGTTTTGATGTACATACATAAAGGATATCGCTCCTACACCGCCATGAGACTATTGGCTCCATACATAGCGTCTGCCCACTGCTCTCTCAGGGGCTGCGTAGATCCAGCATCTGATACACCCCGTTTTGTTCCTGTCATAAATCACGGTGACCGTCAACTACACAGCAGCATGAGACACTTCCATATGCCACTGGTCCCCATCTAGACTTTTACTATCTCCTGTGGAAATGAAGACTTTTCTTGGGTATTTGTCCAATTTTGCAGCCAGTTCAATTCTGATTACAAATGGATTCATACCAACTGCAATTTAAACATGGTATATGTTTCTAAAAAGCCAAAGCACACAGGATAGGTCCTTATGGTTGGCCAACAACATGATGTAATTTGCTGCCTGCTCACTATTCACCTGCCTGTAATCAAGTTCACAGCTAAGCTGGTAGCACTGTTCCCCTCCAACCCTCCTGTAGCACTCTGCCTCAGCAACAGTGAAACACTTACTGCAATATCTTCTAAGGTGCAAGTCATATGTTACGGCAACAGGTAATATATAAAGTGATTCAGTCCAGTTCTTGAACTTGAGCTCGGCCACCACCTTCTGACGTCTACCATTACCATCTCCACAACAGGTCTTGCCACTGTAATTCATGCTTATTTCGTTTGTTAGAGATTTCATTCTTGATAAATTTTCCTTATTGTTTTATCAATATGTCAGCATCATGCTCTAAAGCTGATTGAAAACTACTGACATTTTTATCCAGTATTCAAATACGTGAACAGTGACCAAAATACTCATTTGAAATGCACTTAGGAAATCATTACAATCTCTTGTAATCAATGTACTGATCTGGGTTCTTCATCAAGTAATGTTTTCTGAAGGACAATATTTTCACTTTGAACACACAGTATTCATATGCGTATGAGTACTCTTGTTGTATTTTAACAGGTTTGCAATAAGAGTTTGTGAAATGATAGAATATAGTGATGCTTCCTCCTGTGTGTCACAAAATTGCCAAATTTTACACAAAATAATAGATTTCTGTAGTAGCTGTTTCATAGTTTCTGCCATTTCATTTACACTGGCACCACGTGAGTCAAATATCACGTGACTAATCGTGCCTCATCAATACTGTATCAAGTGCTTCAGCATATCGGAAAATCTTGGGCCAGTTTGAAGTCGAGCGTCGTTTGTCCACCTCTGCCTTCTGGATCCTTCAAAATAAATTCTCATGTGACCTCAATAGCCAAAACTTCACCTGCAAATGTAAGACAACTGCTATATACACTGCTAAACAATGTAAAAATGTTTGCCTCACCAGCAATAGCTTAATCAGTGTTTATTCTGATTATGAGGGCCTATCAATTAACAAAATAATGTATAATCATTATCAGCATGTAATATAATAGCTAAATTCACTGTGTACAGACAATAATTTAACATAAATGATGCACAACATTCTTTAGTCACTGTATTCACCATATCAGTATATTTTGTGTATGTCAGCTTTGTATGTTAAGTGTATTAACCAAGTAAGTGAATGTAATGTGGTATGAACATTATTTACAGTCACTTACTATGCATGGTATTTACAAATTCCTCGTATATCAACTATCTGTTTACTATAAATAGTCTCCAAAAATTTTATTCTGATTTGTACAAAAAGAAGCCTATTTCATTCTGTATGATCAATGGCCCATAAACATTCTTGATTCTTGACAGTCAATTATTTCAGATCCCATTTTTCACACACCAACAGTTTCAAATGTTGAAATGTGTCAGCTCCTAAGGGACCAAACTACTGAGGTCATCAGTCCCCCAGACTTACACACTATTTAACTTATGCTAAGAACAACAGTTACCAGAGGGTTTGACAGTTTCAGAAAATTTCAATTGAAACTGGGGAAGAGTACCATGAAATACCAAACCACAGTGAAATCTGGTAGCTTAGCTGCAGAAATTTCCTGAAAAGATTTTTTCATTAGAGAATGCCAATAAACCAGCTCCTAAAGGTCAAAAGAAGGCATCACTGCAATTGGACTATCCAGAGTAGGTTGTCAACCTTGGCTTTTCGTTGGATATTACACTACATGAACATTTTTAACACTAGCCTGCAAGGTGAGGATCATTTAATCTGTGAACTGGCAAAAATATAGACCACTGTCTTGACAAAACTTGCGATGTACAAAGACAACTGGGATCAAAAAATGCAGCACACTTCTCTGCTCTGTATTTTGTCCATGAAAAGAATTACAAGAACTACATTCTTCTGATTAGTACAATAAAACATGAACTTATACGATTTATGGATATACTAAATCCATTCCAAGTTTTCAAAATTTGTTGAGACCACTTGTTACTTCTGTATATGACACTCCCGCAATTTGCAAATGGAATTATTACATGGATTTACAATGTAATTCTCATCCACTAGGCGTGTTTTTTATGGCAGGAAGTTGAATACAATTTTACCAGAACTCTGAACAGAAAGAGTTTCCTTGTCTTCATCGTGAGCCCACAAAAATAATGTCAATGATTGGTTTGACATACTTTTGTGAGAGACTTTTTAATACTAAGAAAATTAATAAATCATGGTTAAGAGCAATCAGTGATGACAATTTATGTAACTGTTTGCTTTTATCTGTTTCTATAAATTTTGTACTGGACTTCAACCGCACTGTAAATTTGACGTGTGATACATACATGAAGTGGGTCTCGTGTAATGCCCTTCACAACTATAATTTTTTTCCACCTGTCTCACTGAATCTGGCTTCCTTATTTAATGCTGAAATAAATTTAAGGCAAACACATTAGTAACGCATGCAGAGGGTGGAGATTGAATAGAGGAGGGGAGAGGAAAGCAGTCGCCTGCCCACCTCGTGGTTCATTTCACATGAGCTCTAGTCCCACCTGCACTTACACCAGGCTGTACGGAGTTTCTTGTTCCTTGTGACAATTTTAATACTACTTTCGTGATTTTTTTTGGGTGCTGTAAAACTAAACTCTGTCTGAACAGGCCTTGGAAGGCCCAATGGTACAATATGGCTGCCATGTCATCCTCAGCCGAAAGGTGTCACCAGATGCAGATATGGAAGGCCATGTGGTCAGCACACCACTCTCCTGGCTGTATGTCAGTTTACAAGGCTGGAGCCGTTAGTTCTCAATCAAGTAGCTCCTCAGTTGGCCTCACAAGGGCTGGGTGACAGTGGACATTGAAATTTCTGAAACACGAACCAAATTCCATAAGTCAAACTATTTTCAATGCTTGCCCTCCAGAGTAAAAACATATGCATCTCAGTTGTGGTGTAGGCACTGAGTGATTTAGTTGCAAGTGTAAGTTTTATTTGCAGCAAAAAACTTTTGCCCCTCTCATCAAACTTCATTGGAGATTATCACATATAATGTTTGTGTCTGACCGTCTACTGATTAAATATATCAAATATCCAAAACTTTGAAGTCTGCAGTAGTATGTTGAACATTTCCTTAACAATTTAAGATGTTGATCTAGGAATGTTGAATTATGGCAATCAAGTACCACCAGACAATTATTTACATCTGGAATTACACAATATTGTAATATTATTCTAACAAACTTCCCTTCTTTTTATGATTTTATTTTATTATGGAAAGCTTTTTCTAAATGGCATTTCTGTTGCTGGAAGACTTGAAAAATGTCTGAATTTAAGGGGAGAAAGAATCACAGAGGAAAATGGTACAAAAATAGATTGAAAGAAGTGGTTAGATGTGTAATGGAAGGCAATTTGTCACAAGCAAGAAAAGATATGGCCTCTCCCAGTGAGAATCTGCAAGAGACTGATAGGATAGGTGAACAGGCATGCAAAGAACGTAATATGTGCAAAACATGGCGTTTCGCAGTCTCTCAAACCCTCAGTCAAGGATGTGTAATGTGAGGGTCCGCTTTCAATACATTGGGTGGCTGATAACAATATCTCACCTTGTATTTTGAAAATGGCTTGTCTAAGAAAGATTAGAAATATGATAATGGTAATAGAAATATGGCCTTGCTTTAAGGTAATAGTCAACATGGTGGCAATTCTTAAATATGCCAGCTCAGATTCAATACACATTGTTGAACTACATAGGGGGGTCACATGTGGCACATCATTTTTGGCTTCACTTATGTGAACAACAACAATATGCACTTATTTTTTATCTGCCTGTAACCGTGAATAACATGTGCGACAGATCATATAGCCCAACTGCTCACAATCCCTGGACTAGGGGATGTCCACTTGCGGTATGTGTTATGGCAGAGTTTGCAATAAATGTGGTATAAATGTCATAAAAGAGAGAGCTTTAAAGGATGAGGACTACAGTTAAACATGTTTGCTGAGCCACAGGAAACGTGAGCACAAGACAATGGGCACTACCATCCACCAGAACTATTTGCAGCCCTAGACGCACAGACAGTGTATCTGACATGCTTTGTGAGGTCAAGTGAGAGGGTGCATGTGTTGAAGATGTGCATCTTACAGCAGTGGGATTTACTCACAGTTGGTGTTAGTAGTGGACAGTGAGTACAGGCACCAGGCCCCTATTCTTCCCCTAATTCCTGCCATATCACCAAATAATAACTGATATGTACAACCAAAAAACAAATTTATTTCGAAAAATTACTGAATGGCTACAATACCTACTTGCTTATTAGCTTCTGTGCAGTGCACAGTTCTGCAGGGACCAGATGGTGATGTAAAATTAAACATGAACGATTGACTTAAATAAACCAACTCGATGATCAGGAATTTCCCTGAATTTGTCTGTGGTGTTGTGATGTTTGTTTTGTTTGTTGTTGTCATCACTGACTGGGCTCTGAGGTATTCTTTGGTTAAATCATCGTTTGCCTGTTTTGTTTTCTGTTAGCAACTATATTTGGTGTAAAATATATACTGAATTATTAATAAAGAAGTTTAAATGGTCATATCCTAGTGGTTCTGCAAAAAAGGAAAAGAGCTGTACATCAGAAAGAAGTAATTGAAAAGTTACCAAAATTAACAGTGTATTTTAGTACTAGTACTAGTACTACTACTACTACTGCTACTACTGCTAGTACTACCACCACCACTACTGGAACAACTTCCGTAAGCATCAATCAAACAGTGAATCTTCCACATGATGGATCATGTCAATCACAAATGGTGGGAATTTCTGAATGTTCATGTTCTACACCAAATTCAGATTTCTACACCAAATTCAGATTTCGATCAGAAAGATACCATTCCTATGACAAAAGTGCAACTTCATTGACTTTACTAACATGGACAACTGTCAGCTGGACAACAGTTTTCCAACCCATAAGAAGTATCACACATTCCCACTGATTATTTTCATGAAAATTTTGTAGAAAGAAGTCATGAATTTTTTATTCATAAGGGATCTGTATATTTCCAAAATAGAGGACCTGACTTTTCCAAGGTGGTGGGAAGTTCCTAGAGTACCAAACTTTTGATGTCATTGGTCCCTAGGCTTACACACTACTTATTCTCACTTAAACTAAGTTATTCTAAGGACAACACGTACACCCATGCATTAGGGACGACTCGAACATTGGATGGGCGGGAGCTTTAGACCAAGCGGCTACCCCGTATGGCTTTTTTTCCGAAACATCCAGAAGCAATGAAAATGGCAATCAGCAACTAGGTATTTCAACAAAGCGTTATCTATACATAAATTAAAGAACGATGGAAGCATTGAAAGAAAATAGTGGTTGTATTTGCCTTTCAGAAACTGTATTTTGTCTTTCATCCTGCTTATTTAACCCTCCTGATGTAAATTTATGCTCTCTGACTGGATGCAATGATTGTAAGCACATTAAGCACATAATTTTAACACATAAAAATAGCCCACCACATAGGCAGTCCATGGTGATTTATCTGGCACGTAGTACAGCAGTTGGTAGAATAGATAAAGACTATCTCAACATCAAGAAGAAGTGGATTACTGGAGAAACATACTTAAGCAGATAGTAGCTGTTGTAAAATTTTTGTCATCGATAGGGCTCCCATTTCACTGTGACAATGAAATCTTAGTATTTCCCACAATGGAAATTATTTGTGATGTGTGGAATTACCGAGTGAACTCATTCCGTTTTATGCAGATCACTTACAAAAATTTGGGAATCTTGTAAAACTTAACACTTCTTATTTATCAGTGAATATCTGTAATGAGGTTATGGATGTAATGGGAAAACAGATCTTCAAAAAATTTTAAATGAAGTTCAATTAGCAAATATTTTTCCTTTAGCACTCACAGTACACCTGTTCTCTCTTATGTTGAACAGCTAACTGTTATAATTTGTTACATAGAAGACCATGTTTCTGTTTAGTGGTTTCTGAAATGTTTACCCATTAAAGACCATAAATCTGAGTAATTAGCAGAAACCATCTCAAGTTTTTTTTTTAAGGGAATCATTATATTCCTATAAAAGATTACAGGGGACAAAGACATGACAATGCTTCAAACATGTTGTGGAAGTATATTGGTCTACAAGCAAGAATCAAGATGAAATGTAATTTCACCACCTTCACACCTTGGCAGGACATTCACTAAACTTGATAGGTGTCCAAGCTGCTGGGTGTGTATCAGAGCCAACAAAATTTCTTGAAATGGTTCAGAAAGTGTAGAACCTTTTGTTGAGCTCTACGCACTGATGGAATATATTGACAGAACTTTTAGGTTAAAAAAAATTGTTGAGAGTCTTTCGCAAACCAGGTGGTCAGACTGAACTCATGCCTTGGATGAAGGTCATAAACAAACTATAGAAACTTTGATGTCCACTGCAGAAGATACAGAACAGGCAATAGAAATTACAGACAAAGCCCTTAGTCTGTCCAGAAGAATGGGAAAGCTAGAATTTATTATATTAATGGAAGTTTAGAGCTCTGTATTGGAAAGAATAGACAAAACAAATACCAATCTGGTTCCTTTCAGAGTATGCAGACACAATAGCACCTTTCTTAGCAATAATATACAACCACTCACTCGACAAAAGGTCTGATCCTAAGGACTGAAAAATAGCACCGGGAACACCAATATTCAAGAAAGGAAATAGGAGTAACCCATTGAATTACAGACCCATTACACTGACCTCAATTTGCAGCAGGATTTTGGAGCATATACTGTACTCTAACATTATGAATCACCTTGAAGAAAATGACTTATTGATACATAACCAACATGGATTCAGAAAATATTGCTTTGTGCAACACAGCTAGCTCTTTATTCCCATGAAGTAATGAGTGCTGTCAACAAGGGATCTCAGATCAATTCCATATTCCTACATTTCCAGAAGGCTTTTTATATCGTTCCTCGCAAGTGACTATTAATCAAATTGCATACATATGGAGTATCGTATCAGTTGTGTGACTAGACTCATGATTTCCTCTTAGAGAGGTCACAGTTCACATTGATACACGGTAAATCATCGAGTACAACAGAAGTGATATTTGGCATTCCACAAGGTAGTGTCATAGGCCCTCTGCCGTTCTTGATTTACATAAATGATCTAGGTGATAATCTGAGCAGTGTCCTTAGATTGTTTGTAGATGACACTGTAATTTATTGTCTAGTAAAATCATCAAACAATTAATTCTAATTACAAAATGATCTAGAGACAATTTATGTATGGTGTGAAAGGTGCAATTGGCACTATACAAAGAAAAGTGCAAGGTCATCCACATGGATACTAAATGAAATCCGATAAATTTTGGGTATACGATAAATCGCACAAATCTAAGGGCTGCCAGTTCGACTAAATATCTAGGAATTACAATTACGAGCAATGTGAATTGGAAATACCACATAAATAATATTGTGGGGAAGCAAAACAAAGACTGTGCTTTGTTGGCAGAACACTTAGAAGGTGCGACAAACCCACTAAAGGGACGCCCTACATTACACTTGTCCATCTTCTGCTGGAACATTGTTGCACGGTGTGGGATCCTTACCAGGTAGAATTGATGGAGGACATCGTAACGTGCAAAGAAGGGCAGTCCATTGCGTGTTATTGTGCAATAGGGCTGAGAGTGTCACTGATATAATATGCAAGTTGGGGTGGCAGTCACTGAAACGAAGGCGGTTTTCTTTGCGGCAAGATCTATTTACGAAATTTCAATCACCAACTTTCTGTTCTGAATGTGAAAATATTTTGTTGACACCCACCTATGTAGGGAGAAATGATCATCGTAATAAAATAAGTGAAATCAGAGGTGGAACGGAAAGATTTAGGTGTTCCTTTTTCCCATGCATCATTCGAGAGTAGAATTGTAGAGAAGTAGTATGAAAATGGTTCAATGACCCTTCTGCCAGGCACCTGAGTGTGAATTTCAGAGTAACCATGTAGATGTAGATGTAGATGTATCTTCAAAAGAAACATTGCACTTTACAACTAGTTTGTTCCTTTCACTTGATGATTTTAACATTAACCTCAGGGATAAATTTGATGACTTTGAATTGTTCAGCGAAGAAACACCCAGAATCTGATTACAAGAACTTATCTCAAAGAACAAAACGTTGAGCTCATGCTGGAGTTTTTCTGATGGCTCTGCACCATCAGTCCAACTGAATGAAAAAGAGAAATTCAATGTAGAAATCATTCTTCCCATAACTGATAATCACTTTTTTAGATGAATGCTCATGTTAAGTTCATATGAGAACATTAGTCAATGTTTTGGTTTACTTTTTTGCTTGAAAACTGAATGTTGAAGAGCTGAGATGAAGTTGCATAGGATTTACTGAAATTTATTATGAAGATGTTAATGAGCAAGAGTTGGAAACTGAATACCTGCATTTAACAGAATACTTGAAAATTATGCATGATAAAAATGGAGGAATTAATAGTATATAGAAAATATATTAGCTTTTGAAAAAAACTGATATTTCCAAATGTGGGAATTGCATTGAGAATGTGTATCTTGGGGCACTCCATCTACCGGAAGCCCACACACACAGATCTGTATTTGCAGGCGACAAGCTGCCACCACCCTGCACAAACCATGGGTTTGCTGCATACTCTGGTGCACCGGGCACGTGTGGTATCTGATAAGGACAGCCTTCCTAAAGAATTAGAACATTTGCAATCCGTCTTCAGGGAGAATGGATATTCTACATGCCAAATCCGCACAACTGTAACAAAGAAGAAATGTAAAGAGAAAAAAGAAGAAGAAGACAAAGAGGTGGTCAGGTCCAGGGCGTTTGTTCCGTATGTGGGTAACCTCTCCTCCAAAATAGGAAGGATTTTAAAGAAGCATTGTGTTAAAGTGATCTTCCAACCACCTACAAAAATATCGGCTTTGCTTGGCTCTGTGAAGGACGATCTGGGTCTGAGGAAGGCGGGTATTTGTAAGATCCCTTGTCAATGTGGCAAATCCTACATTGGCCAAACTACTCGCACAGTATGGGAAAGATGCGTGGAGCATGAGAGCCACACACGTCTACTACAGCCCAACAAATCAGCCATAGCAGAACACTGTATTTCGATGGGACACTCCATGGATTATTGTGGAACAAAAATTTTAGCGATAACTACATCTTTTTGGGAATCCATTATCAAGGAGTCCATGGATATACGATTGGCAGAAGATCTTATTAGTCGAGACGGCAGCTTTCAGATGGATAAAGCATGGGATCCTGTAATTTCTTTAATCGCTTCACAGAGACATGGGTCTGCATCTAGTGCGACAGCTGACGAAAATTGATTTTATACTTTCGACTACCGCGCCTCAGCTGCGCGAAGGCGCTTTACGACAGATAGCACAAATGTAGGTACACCACTACGCATGCGCGGCCCGCTTTTGCTGCAGAGCGTGCCAAATTATCCTTCTCCACTGCTCAGGCGCCGCCGCGCCAATTTTTGGTATATATAGAATGACGCGCACCAGTAATCTTCAGTCTCGTACTCACCTGAAGATGGCTGCATGTTTGTTAGCGAAAATATCGTGCCAAGATGTCAACGTGATCCGGCTGCAAGCCTGAAATATGATGGACCAGCATTGAGAATATTTTTAGGCATGATGGTAACCATTTGCAGTGCAGAACACTCCTACTCCAAATTGGAAACAATAAAAAATGAATTAAGAAGTACAATTCTTCAAGAGAGATCAACCACTTTATCGCTCATGAACATAGGAAGTGATATGCTCAAAAATACAGATATTGAAGATGGGACTAACGATTTTGCCTCTCAAATTTAGATTTTTAACCTCTAACCCTTTTAGCATCACAGGTTACTTTTGTGGGGTATATTAGATTATTTATTCATTTAATGTGAATGTCAAGAAATAAAAATATGTCTAGAACCTCGCTTCTCCACTTTGTATATTCTCACAAAATAGTGCTCTGTCAAGATCATAGGAACCCCATTAACGTATAGGAGGCCCTGGTCACACTAGAATAAAGATGGCTCTGCTGGGTACATGCGTGTTTAACCATTCAATGCTGGGGTTGTGAAGATGATCTTTGTTACAGAGATTACCGAAATGGGGTGCAATACCCATGCTGTAGCACAAATACTAATGACGGAGATGATACAGACCTATTAACAGATTACACAACTACCGTACATTGACAGGAGTGTTGCATGGGAGATGTTGAACCTGTTGGAGCAACATTTTGAAGGATATCTATCATGTTGGAAAGACAGATGCTGTGGAGTGATATTCATGATAGTACAAGAGATGGGACAGCAGGGACATCGTCCGACAATGCTACACCACTGAAAAACAACATGGCAAACAGATCCAGATCCTATGACCTATCACGACCTCCCATCCCCTATTTCCCCACCAATTGTGACATACAAACAATTCACACCAAGAACCACACAGAGCATTAATGATAGTGTGGAGGTTAGGTGAAAATCTGTAGCAGTGACTGAATGCAGCACGTGACAACACCGGAGAAGGTGTGGCAAACTGTTACAGCTCTTAAGTCTGGTGGTACTACAGAACACAAGGTTGCAAGAATTTGTTAGCATACATACACCAAATTCCATGAATCATGTGACATAGGACGTTAAATTCATTATTGGCATTTAAACACGTGGGTAAAGCAAGCAGCTATCACTCTAGGCATACTAATTTTAGGGCCAGCACCTATTTTCTTCATCACTTCCAATGCCACTATTAAATAACATTATGCAAAAGGTTTAAACCAAACTGAGGAAGAGCACTGGAGTTTGTGCCAAAGTTGATGGATTATACTACTGACAATCACACTAAAGCCAACACTGTTCAATATAGACCAGAGTTGATTTGAGTATGATAGTAGTCAGTTTACTGTGAGTTCAGTGACTGGAGGGAGGGGAACTGAAGTCTTCATGCTATTGCCACATATACTTCACACTGTTATAAAATTCAGGTGCTTTTGTCCACGTCAGGACACATTACAAACAAATTGTACACCTGCATTCAGGAATAGTGTGGTAAGTTTAGCAAACAAGTGTCCCAACCACTACAATGGAACAAAACACCAAACATAGAATATTCTGCATTGTTAGTGCGACGGTGACTACAACACTTGTTTTGTCTTGGATGTGAAAGGTACTGGAAACGGAAATAATGAGACCTGTCATTCTGTTGTTGTATTTGTAGAAAGCTCAAAGTGACAAGTTTTCTGACCAAATCCTTTTGCAACAGGGATATGCAGTTGTAGAAAAAGATTGATTCACTGAAAGTACTGCCAGCCTCTGGACGTTTACTTCTTTTGCCAATATAAACTATTATCACATCGAACGGGGGTACATATGTGCTGATGAATATCTTACTATCAATCTGCATGTCAAACTCTTCATTTTCAGAGTACATTCTTTCATACATTATCAGTTCTGAGCACCAAAATATTGACTTGTGCTCCACCACGCATGGAAGGCGTCTTGATATGTGGAACACGACATGCCTCTGTCAGTCCGTGATATGTTGGACATCAACTTGGCTGCAGCTGCCATATGCAATGCTTCTCACTGTGAATGAAGTGCCACTGTGATCTGCTCATGGTGTAACCAGCCACTTTGCCAACAGCATTGCCTTCTCCCACCACATTACAAGGCAAAGGACTACAGTAGGTTGTATGGGCTTTGTATGATATATTTTTATTTGTGCCCAATGTTTCATTTGTGTATAGTCCAATTTGGAATTCAGCTCATGATCTCAATGAGGATCATAGAGTTAAGATTTAGACCCAATGTGCAAGGAATGCTCACGACAATGCCTGTACTGCAAGAAGAAAGAAATTCATTGCAGAAATATTTTGTTTCTGTGCAGTGAGTGTCATGGAAACATGTAAGAACTACAAGGAATACATCATTTGGATCTATGGTATCATAATATCTGTTGCTGTGCATTTAACATACGAGAAACACACTAATGGAATGTATGTGCAGCACCTCATGTTATTCATATTGACCCTGATGTCCATATCTCTTATCCTTTGTCACACCATTAACATACCCTGTATGTGCACAGGTATTGCAAGCCATTGTGAAACACCATATTTTGCACATCTTCTTTTCTTTGCATGCCTGTTCACCTCTCACAGGCTCTCGCAAATTCTTATTGGGAGATCCCAGTGCTTCTCTTGTCACAAACAGTGGTCTAAAACACACCACAATGAGAGGACTTGTAGAACAGCAGAAACATAATAAGTGATTTAAATGCCAGTGAGGTGGCATGCTCTTAGGCCCAACAGCACCCTGTTTTATTTGACAGGACAGGTCAGTGTTACACATCACTCAGTTGGTGCGGAGCCATCATACAAGGTGGAAATGTGTAATTGTTGATTACACTTGTGACATGCACACCATAGCATTGGTTTCCACTGACTAGGACCCACCAACCCCACAGACTGCAGTGGGCATGTGAACACCATCACTGGTACACTGAGTGGCAAGATGTACTTTTTTCAGAGAAGTCAACCTCAACTCATCCAAAATGATGACCGCATAGGCTTTCGACATTGCTGTGGTGAAGCCAATCTGGCTGACTGTATTGGTGAGCGCCATAGTGGAAAAACGCCATTTGTGAGGGTTTGGGCGCCATTGCATGCTATGTGTGATCTTGTTGCCTATGTTTTGAGGACAGTCTGAACAGCTACCACTATATGAGGGAGGTTTTACAGCTTGGAGTACTGCCGTTAACACAGGCAGTTCCTCTTGGCATATTTCAGCAGGACTACACCCAACTGCATGCAGCAAGAAATGTGCAAGTTGTCTTCCAAGAATGAATGGTACCACCACTTCCCTGGCACATCCATTCACCTGACATGTCACCTACTGAACATGTCTGGGATACAGTCTGTCAACAACTCGTTCCTTCAGGATTTCTGCAGTCAAAGATGATACTCTGTAGACATGCCTACAAACCATGTGGTACAGTACACCTCAGCAGCATGTTCACGTACTCCGATTCCATACCACGATATCTAGGGATTCTGACTGCAGCTCGATGGTGGCACTTCTCTGTACTAAACTGCCACAGTCACAGTGTTTATAGCTCCGTAATGTTAATCATTTGTGTAATGTCAAGTCTCTAATCAGTAGTATTAATTTCATATTGATCACATGTCTTGGTTCAGTTTTTCCCTTTTTCAAAGCAGTAGTGCATAAAACAAATGTCCACAATGGATGTCACTCACCATTTTATACCTACACTTTTCAATTTTCAGTTTCCCTCAGATGAAACTGAATAAGGATGGTCAGTTGATGGTATGTTCAAAAGCAGTACTTTTCAGTGGAGCTTCTAAGAGCAATTGGATGAATCAGCACGTGTTCTTGCAATGGTTGTACTATTTTAAACAGCACACTCTGCCAGTGGGAACAAATCCAGTCCTCTTAACTATGGATGGCCATGCTAGTCATAAAGACCTGGCAGCTACAGAATATGTAGGTAACAATCACGTTTGTATGCTGAATATTCCACCGCATAACGTTCTTCAGTAACAGCCATCGGACAGGATGTTTTTTAAGCCTTTCGAGACTGCACTTTGAACTGCAAATTCAACACAGACAGGATGACATCACTTGTACCCATGGTCTAGGAGTAGCGTCTTTGATTCATAATCAAAATGTCTATGGTCCCGGGTTCGATCACCGCCACTGCCTAAATTTTGATAAATAATCAGCAGTGGTGGCCGAAGACTTCTGGCATAAGAAGTCAGCCTCATTGTGCCAACGGCCTTGTCAAAGAGGGCGGAGGAGCGGATGGAGATTCAGGGCACTCTCTTGTCCTAGGGGAGGGAAATTGCCCCTAAAGGTAATCAGCAATGATCAACGACATGAGGATGCAGAAGGCAATGGAAACCACTGCATTAAAGACACATAATGTGTATCCACAGGACATGGGACCTGTAATTGAAGAAGTGTCATGATGATCTCTCCATTGGCAAAAGATTCCGGAATAGTCCCCCATTCGGATCTCCAGGAGGGGACTGCCAAGGGAGAGGTTACCATGAGAAAAAGAATGAATAATCAATGAAAGGATAAAGTTCAACGAGTCGGGGCGTGGAATGTCAGAAGCTTGAACGTGGTAGGGAAACTAGAAAATCTGAAAAGGGAAATGCAAAGGCTCAATCTAGATATAGTAGGGGTCAGTGAAGTGAAGTGGAAGGAAGACAAGGATTTCAGGTCAGATGAGTATCGGGTAATATCAACAGCAGCAGAAAATGGTATAACAGGTGTAGGATTTGTTATGAATAGCAAGGTAGGGCAGAGGGTGTGTTAATGTGAACAGTTCAGTGACCGGGTTGTTCTAATCAGAATCGACAGCAGACCTACACCGACAACGATAGTTTAGGTATACATACCGATGTCGCAAGCTGAAGATGAACAGATAGAGAAAGTGTATCAGGATGTTGAAAGGGTAATGCAGTATGTAAAGGGGGACGAAAATCTAATAGTCATGGGCGACTGGAATGCAGTTGTAGGGGAAGGAGTAGAAGAAAAGGTTACAGGAGAATATGGGCTTGGGACAAGGAATGAAAGAGGAGAAAGACTAATTGAGTTCTGTAACAAGTTTCAGCTAGTAATAGCATATACCCTGTTCAAGAATCACAAGAGGAGGAGGTATACTTGGAAAAGGCTGGGAGATATGGGAAGATTTCAATTATATTACATCACGGTCAGACAGAGATTCCGAAATCAGATACTGGATTGTAAGGCGTACCCAGGAGCAGATATAGACTCAGATCACAATATGGTAGTGATGAAGAGTAGGCTGAAGTTCAAGACATTAGTCAGGAAGAATCAATATGCAAAGAAGTGGGATACGGAAGTACTAAGGAATGACGAGATACGTTTGAAGTTCTCTAACGCTACAGATACAGCAATAAGGAATAGCGCAGTAGGCAGTATGGTTGAAGAGGAATGGACATCTCTAAAAAGGGCCATCACAGAAGTTGGGAAGGAAAACATAGGTACAAAGAAGGTAGCTGCAAAGAAACCATGGGTAACAGAAGAAATACTTCAGTTGATTGATGAAAGGAGGAAGTACAAACATGTTCCGGGAAAATCAGGAATACAGAAATACAAGTTGCTGAGAAATGATATTAATAGGAAGTGCAGGGAAGCTAAGATGAAATGGCTTCAGGAAAAATGTGAAGACATCAAAAAAGATATGATTGTCGGAAGGACAGACTCAGTATACAGGAAAGTCAAAACAACCTTTGGTGACATTAAAAGCAACGGTGGTAACATTAAGAGTGCAACGGGAATACCACTGTTAAATGCAGAGGAGAGAGCAGATAGGTGGAAAGAATACTTTGAAAGCCGCTATGAGGGTGAAGATTTGTCTGATGTGATAGAAGAAGAAACAGGAGTCGATTTAGAAGAGATAGGGGATCCAGTATTAGAATCGGAATTTAAAAGATCTTTGGAGGACTTACGGTCAAATAAGGCAGAAGGGATTGATAACATTCCACCAGAATTTCTAAAATTATTGGGGGAATTGGCAACAAAACGACTATTCACGTTGGTGTGTAGAATATATGAGTCTGGCGATATACCATCTGACTTTCAGAAAAGCATCATCCACACAATTCCGAAGATGGCAAGAGCTGACAAGTGCGAGAATTATCACACAATCAGCTTAACAGCTCATGCATCAAAGCTGCTTACAAGAATAATATACAGAAGAATGGAAAAGAAAATTGAGAATGCGCTAGGTGATGATCAGTTTGGCTTTAGGAAAAGTAAAGGGACGAGAGAGGCAATTCTGACATTACGGCTAATAATGGAAGCAAGGCTAAAGAAAAATCAAGACACTTTCATAGGATTTGTTGACCTGGAAAAAGTGTTCGACAACATAAAATGGTGCAAGCTGTTCGAGATTCTGAAAAAAGTAGGAGTAAGCTATAGGGAGGGACGGGTCATATACAATATGTACAACAACCAAGAGGGAATAATAAGAGTGGACGATCAAGAACGAAGTGCTCGTATTAAGAAGGGTGTAAGACAAGGCTGTAGCCTTTCACCCCTACTCTTCAAACTGTACATTGAGGAAGCAATGATGGAAATAAAAGAAAGGTTCAGGAGTGGAATTAAAATACAAAATGAAAGGATATCAATGATACGATTCGCTGATGACAATACTATCCCGAGTGAAAGTGAAGAAGAATTAAATGATCTGCTGAACAGTCTAATGAGTATACAGTATGGTTTGAGAGTAAATCGGAGAAAGACAAAGGTAATGAGAAGTAGTAGAAATGAGAACAGCGAGAAACTTAACATCAGGATTGATGGTCACGAAGTCAATGAAGTCAAGGAATTCTGCTACGTAGGCAGTAAAATAACCAATGATGGATGGAGCAAGGAGGACATCAAAAGCAGACTCGCTATGGCAAAAAAGGCATTTCTGGCCAAGAGAAGTCTACTAATATCAAATACCGGCCTTAATTTGAGGAAGAAATTTCTGAGGATGTACGTCTGGAGTACAACATTGTATGGTAGAGAAACATGGGCTGTGGGAAAACCGGAACAGAAGAGAATCGTAGCATTTGAGATGTGGTACTATAGATGAATGTTGAAAATTAGGTGGACTGTTAAGGTAAGGAATCAGGAGGTTATACGCAGAATCAGAGAGGAAAGGAATATGTGGAAAACACTGATAAGGAGAAGGGACAGGATGATAAGGCATCTGCTAAGACATGAGGGAATGACTTCCATGGTTCTAGAGGGAGCTGTAGAGGGCAAAAACTGTAGAGAACTACTCTGAGATGAAGAGGTTAGCACAGGAAAGGAACTCGTGGCGGGCTGCAACAAACCAGTCAGTAGACTTATGACCAAAAAAAAAAAGGATGACGTCCTGCAGCTGAACCACTGGCTATGATACGGTTCCACTTCTGCAGTCATTTACTCCCCATTCCATATAATTCTCTCTCCAGATATAATTAACTGTATCAAACTAGTAGGTGAGCACATAGTCACAGGCAGTTTCAATGACAGAGAGAGAGTGCACTAGGAGACAACAGATACAAAGGGCACAAAATTAGAACAACAGTCAGGAAATCCACCACTCGCCCAGCTGCAGAACAACACATGGCAAGCCCCACACCTCACTACACAGTCTGCATGCTGACCCAGTACTTTTCTTGTTATACAGTTTAATTACTTTTCTTATTTATTGCAAGCGTCTACTGTGGCAGTGGTGTTGAACTGAAGTGATGAAGAGAACTGCCAATGCTAAGACTGGATCTGCTGGAATTGCAGCAATTTGTTACAATTTCTATTACAGTCACATCACACTAATAATCAGATGCAGTGGCAGCCATTGATAATGCAGGAGCACACAACTGATGCCCAAACTCTTGCCACTAGGTGCACGATGACGAGTAGCTGTCACATTGTTTGTGGGCAGAGGAATTCTGGGAAATGCCTGTCAAGACAGGCAGGCTTCAGTCTGACTGTGTGCCATCTTCAGCAGAGATCTTGTTTGGAGTTGCTGGCACAGGATGGATATCTGGCAACAAACTTATCACATAATAGCCATGTGGTTCCAGAAATCTCTTCACACAAATTAAGATGTTTCTTTATGACCAGTAACTCTCCTGCCTTGAGCAAACTGTGAGAGGAAAACATCAAGCATACTGCAGAAACTGCAGACAACCCCAAAACACTTTCCAATCCTCAAAATGTGCTTCCCTAATAAATGAATGTAAGGTCATACAACTTCATGCCTTCCCTGGTATATAATATTAAGAATCCTGGAAAAAGTACTATAAATTATATACTGCCTTAAAGACATCACATTCTGCCATGATTGTTACATACTATATAACTGGACTTATCTTTATTGTTTATTGCATTTGGGGGCATCACCTCCCCACATCCAGCTGGAGAAGTAGTGTTATCCTCCAGAATCTACTAGTGACTGGGCTTGTATTACAGGATCCTCTCCAGACCAGCAACCTGTCAGTGACCGGAAGGAAGGAAGGAAGGAAGATTAATGAACTTGTTGTCTTCAGAACAATGAACACTAACACGGAGTGGTTGAAGATAACAGGGCTGCCAGTACCTCTTCAGTTCCTACCCCAACAGGGTACGTCCTTTGAGAGTATCAATTCTCCAGAGCCACTGAAGAGGGAAAGAAGAAAACTTGGGGCAGTGCTACTCCAAGTAACCCCACAGGTCAGATCCTCTCATGCCATTAGACTCAGAACCTGCATTCGTCGATGTCACTCCATCAAGCACTGAACGTATGGAATGAAGCATTGCTATGTGATGCCTTTGGTGTGAAGCACAAAGTCTACATTCCATCAGCAGAGGAAATGAAAACTATGGTAAGCATCACTAATGACAGCTGTAATCTGAATGGAGGATGCCATAGCAATGATTACTCCAGAGACACACAAAAAAATTGCAGTCAAAATATTCAAAGATCAATGTGTTTGTTTACATGTAAGTTCTTTGCTATCAGTCCATATTGTTTTATTCGCATTTTACATGACATATTTTGGGAAATGATTCCCTTTTTCACTACCATGTTTTCTCTTTCTACTTTGCCATTCTTATGTAGTGTTTTTGATACATGATATTCTGTTTTAATTTGTTGACTAAATTTTCTGATGGTCCATCTGTGCAGAGTTTCACAGATGTTGGATACCACACACAACTTCCAGTGCACAGTATACATTGTGAATAGCTTACATAAACAGTTACAAAGATCTTTGTAGTGTTTTTTGGTGCAAGTTATTATCATTGCATACTTTTCACTGGAAGCTGTGTGTGATGTTTAACATCAGACTTCATAACAACAAAAGTAACAACACCAAGGACAACAATAACACCAAGGGGAGTTGAGTCAACAGTTAAGGTAACAGAGACGGGACTTAGCAGCACTCATTTCATTCATCATGAAGATAGAAGGGGATGGTGTTTCATATGTGTTGTTTCATTTTCTGTACATCTACATACATACTCCGCAAACCAATGTATGGTGCATGGCTGAGTGTATCCTGTTCCACAACTAGCGATTCACTTTCCTGTTCCACTCGCAAACAGGGCTTCTATGGAGGCATATATGAAATCTGTTGTCCCTCACTCTAATCTCTCTAATCTTATCCTCATGGTCCTTACCCAAAATGTACGTTGTCAGCAGTAGGATCATTCTGCATTCAGCTTAAAATGCTGGTTCTCTAAATTTTCTTCACAAAAGGAGATGGGAAACTTAAATGGGGAGCCCCGAAAGGAAAACTATCTCTGTAATATGTGCATGTTGTTCAAACCTATCAGTGACAGATCTTGCAGCCTGCCTCTGAATTGCTTCAATATTTTTCTTTAATCCGACTTGGTGCAGATCCGGAGCAGTCATTCACACTGCGATTATTTTCGTTGTTGAAGTGTTGCTCTTCTGCATGAAGTGGTGTTATAGTTATCAGTGATATCACATTTGGTAAATGTGAGGATTAGGCAAGAAATAATAAAAGTTACAGTAAAAATCGTGGAGAAAGAGAAGTTTGAATTGTGGGAAGGAGAAAGATTCAACAGAAATTAAGTCGGACCAGACATACTGAGGCATAACCTGGTGATAAAACTGTGTAGGTGACAGGAAAACTATCAGAAATTTTAACAGCAGATTTTTAAAATTAACACTAAACATACTGAGTTTCAGTGGTGCAGACATAAAGCTTAGAGTACATGTTGTTTTTGTGTTGTTAATGACAGCTGCATGAAAGCAGTATTTGGACTGAAGACCACAACAAGAACATGGTTTGAAAGCTGTGTCTTGGGACATGATATTGGAATTGGTTGACTGAGATTTCTCGGTCCATCTAGATCACAAACTGAGCTAGGGTCATTTGATGAGAGTACAGGTGAAGTCGCAATGTCATGTGATCATAAAGTGTGTCCTGAATTGTTTTCAAGACAACTTTCAGACAGATTAAAATTGTGTGTGAGATTGGGACTCAAATCCAGTAACTTTGTCTTTCACTGTCAAGGTTTGTACCTACTGAGCTACCTAAATACAACTCATGACCTGCCCTCACAGCTGGATGTCTGCAAGTATCTCCTCTCTTATGTCCCAAATTTCACAGAAATTCTCCTACATATGTTGTGGTACTACCACACCTGGAAACAATCCCTCAGGCTATGGCTATCCATGCCTCCAAAGTATCTTTTCCTCCAGGATTGCTTGCCCTAGAATGTATGGAGGAGAACTTCAGTGATGTCAGGAAGGTACGAGATGAGGCTCTAGTGGAAGCGAAACTGTGAGGATGGGTCATGAATCCTGCTCAGATAGATCAGTTGGTATAGCACGTCACCACAAAAAGCAAAGGTGCCACATCTGAGTACAGCATACAGATTTCATCTGCCAGGAAAGCTCTAGTTTCTAATCAGCAAACACCCCACAGCAGAGTGGACATTCATTTTCCAATTCTGGGTAAATGTGGTAACATTGAAAGTTCTTCAGATTCAGGCACACTACAACTGTTTGATATTGTGCAATTCCAGCCCCAGATGAGAGGGAGGCAGGGAAAAAAACAGCACTAAAAGGATGGAACATAGCCTTGAGAAGCAAAGCAAATGCTCTTTGTAGTTTTATTTCATTAAAGTTGACATGCAGGTTAACCATTGTGGTAGATAAAACCACATGACACACATATATAGGCAGCATTCTGTCCAAATATCTTACAACACAAAAACAGAAACAAAAGGTGAAGTGAATTTAATGTGGCATCAACCACACACTAACTCAAGAACTGTTTCCAGATAATTGCACTCTTATTGGTGGAATTAACTAATTCCTCTGTCACACAGCGCACACTTCACAAATCCATCCAAACTTAAATCCCACCCAGGTAACCTCATAGATGTCCCATATTTAACATTGGAGGGGATACCACTAGGTCGACACTCCAGTGTTCATGAAATGTGTTCCCAGTTGTGAATATTGTGAATACGGGCAACCATCAGTTGTATAATGCAATGACAACAATCAAGATTTATGATGGACTGAGATTCTAACCAAGATTTAGACTTATTGCACATGGTAGCCTGATTATTAGTCTACCCGAGTATGACTTGTGGGCAGACCCAACTTCAGCTCACATTCTTACCTTAATTATGTATAGTGCTGTAAGGGCCAAACATTTTAATTTAAATTCACATTTTAGTTGAAAGTCACTTACCCACCGTCAGCAGATACATAGGCTAACACAATGCCTATGCTGTTCAGAAGCACACTGCAGTGTTCCTTTGGACATTCATGGCTGTGCGAAGGAGAATTCCTCCATATGTCTGAGCAATGCGAGCACTGCATTATCACACTTGAATGATCAGATTGCCACCACTCACAGATTGTAAAAGAAACCAAGTTATTACAATTACTGTGCAGTTATGGCTAGTAGCTTCCTTCAGACTTTCATCACGGCTGTCTAAAAATCTGCAACAGTTATTGTAGCTGTGACACATAATATGGATGTAAAATTCCAAGTTTGTGTTCACCTAAGCACACCATTTTCTGACTCAACAGTAGATGTTTTTTCTTCAACACCACATCTGTTAAAGTTGCCTCAAAGCCATTCCATAAACAGCATAATACCTCTATGTAATGGACTGCAAACAAAAAGTTCCTCTTCTTTGTTGTCCATAACTGAAGAAAAGAGTGGCCTTACAATAAAAAACTGATCAAAATATCCACGGGTGTACTGCTGGTCTACTGTGTCCAATGGGCACAATATTTTGGTGATCATACATGTCGCCATCATCAGGTGAACTGACGGACTGAGCTCCTGTGAACATGCCGGCACGGAGATCCATACACTATGGCTGCTCAGAGGGAACTGGTTTTGGTCGCGGAGGTGGCCGATTTAATTACCCTCCTCCCGTGGTGTGCTCCCTCCGCTGTCCATGCCCCGCGGCACGGTCGCGCAGTGAAACAGATTGCTACGGTGTCTGAGATGACATAGGAGTGATGGCTCTGTCCACCGTGGATGACACATTCGTCATCTGGGCACACTGGGCACCTGGTATGGATAAACTCCTTGACTTCCTTACACATCTAAACTCCATACACCCCAACATCAAATTCACTATGGAGACTGAAACAGAGGGTAAATTACCTTTACTTGACATCTTGGTCAAGAGAAGGGCTGACGGCACCCTAGGCATGGGGTGTATCGGAAGACAATGCACACTGATCTGCATTTGCACACAGACAGCTGCCACCACCCTTCACAGAGGAATGGGGTACTTAAACCTCTAGTACATAGGGCGCGCACTATCTCTGACGCAGAGAGTCTACCCCAGGAATTGGAACATGTGAGAACTGTATTTCGAAAAAATGGGTACTCAGAGTGGCAGATTCAACATGCTCTCCACCCAACCACTACAGCACAATCTGTGGAGATGGTTGAAATCACGAGGGAGGAGGGAGGCACTGCGTTTATTCCATATACAGGCGCACTCTCGGGGAAAATCGCCAACATTTTGAAGAAATACCGGGTCAGAACTGTGTTTTGTCCTCTGAATAAAACTTGTGCACTGATGGGGAGCGCCAAAGATGGCCTCGGTTTGAGGAAGGCCCACGTGTACCAGATTCCATGTCAATGTGGCAAGTCCTATATTGGTCAGACGATGCATACCATCGAGGATCGATGCCATGAACACCAGAGGCACACTCGACTAATGTATCCGAGCAAGTCGGCAGTCACTGAACATTGTTTGTCAGAAAATCATGCTATGGAGTATGAACGCACGAGGATTCTGGTACAGACGTCGAGATACTGGGACAGTGTTATTAGAGAGGCCATCGAAATTCGCACTAATGACAACCTCATCAACTGTGACTGTGGCTATAATGTTAGCAAGGCTTGGGAACCAGCGATTGGGTTAATCAAGAGTAAATCGAGCAAACGTATAGTTGTGATGACCACGGCGGACAGAGCCATCACTCCAACGTCATCTCAGACACCGTCACAATCTGTTCCACCGCGCGACCATGGCACAAGGCACGGACAGTAGAGGGAGCGCGCCGTGGGCGGAGGGTATTTAAATCAGCCGCCACCATGACCAAACCCAGTTCCCTCTGAGCAGCCATAGCATAAGGATCTCCGTGCTAGCACATTCACAGGAGCTCAGTCCGTCAGTTCACCTGACGATAGTGACACGTATGATCGCCGAAATATTGTGCCCATTGGACACTGTAGTCCAGCAGTACACGCGTGGATATTTTGATTATCAAATATGCCGAAACAAACTCAAGAATCACAATAACAAACTGTATTACCTAAGTGAGCTTTAGTGAAACTGGATGAGCACGGCACAATGTAAGGATGACATCACGCCTATTTTCAAGCCCAACAGCCCATTCCTTGAAATAAGTTCTATGGAAAGACACTATGAGTTATTCTATTGAAGTCATTAATGACATATTTGATGTACTGAACTGCAGAGTTGTCCACAGCTCGTGGTCTCGATGTAGCATTCTTCCTTCCCAAGCACAGGGTCCCGGGTTCGATTCCCGGTGGGGTCAAGGATTTTCACCTGCCTTGAGATGACTGTGTGTTTTTGTTGTGTCATCTTCATCATCATCATTTATCCCCATTATGGTAGGAGGAGGGCAATGGCGAACCACCACCACTAGGACCCTATCTAATACGGCGGTGTGGGACTCCCGCATTGTCCCCTATGCTCTGTTGAGGATTATGGGGACTTAATTATCATCACTACAGAATTCCCAAACATAAAGGGTTCCAAATCTGTTGCAGAGAGATTAACCATCTAACAATTCAGCAATTCAGCATATAGCGGAAATCCTGAGTCACAATAGGCACTACAAAAAGATTCACACAGTTACATTCCATCCTGGATTTTCCATTGTTTGATTAACAATTCATCAAAATACTATAAAAATTGTTCTATGTGATATTGGCAATAAATTGACTGGTACACGGTTAGGCTGAAGGCAATGGAACTTGAAGATAGGAAATCTAGGCACCCAAAGCAGGGAGCAGCCAGAGTGATAGTAAAAAACACACACACACACACACACACACACACACACACACACACACACTTGGTACTTGCCCCTGTGAATCGCAGTGTCAATGTGTTTACAAAGGTTTGAATGAGGTGAGAAATGGGTAACCGTGCTACAACAGCACTCCCCACCTACAAGAGGCCTCAGAGCAGTGCCAAGTAATGTAGAACACAACTGTTGCTAGCCATAATAGGAAGGACAGTGATGTTTAGCTTTCAGCTGAATGCAGTTGCTACCAAACTCGGAGTGTTAATGTAATGGCCAGAAACATCCCCATCTACAGAGGGATGGGATCTAAAGTTGGTTGGCCAGAGATGCAAGCGAGTTGCACAGCTCCATGCAAGACTGGCCAATGTGTGTAAAGTGTCGGTGGATTTTCAGGCTAACTACAGATATGGAGAAATTGTGCACTGCCACAATCCCTTAAAAACCCATGATCTTTTTATTCAGCGTGAGTTTCTGTTGAAAATGTTGGGATTCAAACTCTATGTCACTTGTTGACACCTTCTAGTAAGCTCCAGCAAATCTATTTTATCACTTGGAGTGCTACCCTCAAAGTTTGTACTTTACAGTGCTGTAAGTGGGATACAGCCATTCGCTCCAACCCTGCGGACACAAACACTGATTACCATTGAGCAGTGAGTCGCTTTCTTTGCTTTTTATAATGTTTACAATTATCCTTCAGTGTAACAGTAAGTCACGGGCATGAATAACAAAATTTACATACAGAGTTTCTAGAATTTCCTGCCGCAAGTAGCCTTAGGTGCAGATTTTGGGACTCCACTCACAGTTGGTCTGTGACTGTTGGGCACTGATCAAAGCTATCAACTTGCCATCCTTGGAAGTTTATCTTTCTGCATTTGCTCCTAACCACTCAGGGAGTGCAGACTGACCTGTAATGTCTGTCATCACCAACTGCAGTAGTTTCTTGTCATAACATCAGACAGAGGGAAGAAACAGTGTTGCAGTTCCACAAAGGCTTCATTATGTCAATAAAACTTTTATTTGGTGATTTCAAAACCCTTAAAAGTATGTAGATCAGTTAGATGTTGACTTCCAAACTACATCAATATAGCTAGTTTTTCGTTCTTGCATATGGGAATTGTGTAATTTTTATATTAAATATTCTATTTTATGCAAGGAATAGAGTGGTGTCAGTACACTAATTCCACAAACTGGTAAGGTCACCCAATGATCCTATTTGATACTACAATATTGCCAACATATCTCCTGTTCATTTACTATTTTGCTCCACCATCTGATCAGATAACACAGGCAAATACTAAAGACGACGGCTTTCATTATAATCTTAACTTGACCTTCCAGCCTTTTCAGATAATATGGTCATGGCTGTTTATGGGAATTATTCAGTTAATGCTGCCAAAGGCACATCAGTATGGAAACATGATAAGCAAACAACTGAGGGCAAATGTCTGTCCAGTGCCTGCACATCTACATGACATGGTTCATTCCAGAAACTTCCACACACTGTGAACATATGAGAAGTTACCTTAGCTCATTATTTACATACATAGACCCCTACACTCAGCTTTGACATTTTGATTTCATTAGTGGACTAGATGATCTCTGTTTTGAAGTAAAAATTACAAGATTTGAGTTAGATGAGGCAAGACATTGCTCCCGCAGATTGCCACAACATTGGATGTCTGATTATTATATTGGCCACATTACTGGAGAGGAGATGGTCAGCTTCACAATAAATGTAGTGAGAATCAGGGTCTCTGCAACAGTACTAATAGATAGCCAATCAATGCTAACCTTTCCTGAGGTAACTTGTCTCTCGTTTTTCAAGCAGGTGTATTGTCTTACTTATGACCCCTGCACGAATGCCAGGACTTATGGCCTCTCAAACATTGATCATCTCAAGGGGAGAAAATATCTGGTCTGTCATGCACCCTTCTTACCAGACATCAGAAACATTTTGTATACACGCTAACATCCAATGTAAATTACAAAGACTTTATTCCTCATATTTAATGAGAAGATATCATAACGAATTCTCTTCCCTTGGAAAAACATCAGATGCTGCCAGCTGACCCAACCTAATGCTTCTACAAGCATAGTTGATAATGCACTGCTACGAAGTTTTATTTTTTCGTCACATGCATGATCAGTTTATTGAGCACAAGAACACATCTGCGAACTTGCGACAAATGAGATCTAACCATATGCATACTTTACAAAGTTCAAATCCTAAGGGTCTACCTTATAGAGGTGTCACGTACCTATGGCGACTTTCTGAGATTTATTTCCACAAGCCACCAAAAGGCAATAATCCAGAATATGACAAAATGATCATTGTTCAGTTGCAAATAGAAGTGTGTCCTTCAGTGAAGTAATCTCTAGTTTTAGATTCATATAAGCAATCAAAATGAAGAGACAAGCACTCAAATGATGCCATCAAGGATGGAGACCATATGGAGAATGATAAGATTATTTCACCCTATCTCCAACAAGTGAATCAGCCAAACAGTGTGGGTACTAGGTAGCAGAAATTTTATATATTGTTTAAGGTGAATGACTGTTTCAGGTGTTGGTTATTAAGAATAAAATACGGAAAACCACCTGATCTGGTGAGAGAAATCTAGATTTTTCATCCTCAGCCTTCATTACCAGTGAGCTCCACATACCGGGTGATCAAAAAGTCAGCATAAATTTGAAAACTGAAAAATCACAGAATAATGTAGATAGAGAGAGAGCTACAAATTGACACACATGCTTGTAATGACATGGGGTTTTATTAGACCCAAAAAAAAAAAAAAATACAAAAATTCCAAAAATGTCCAACAGATGGCGCTTCATCTGACTGGAATAGCAATAATTAGCATAACAAAGTAAGACAAAGCAAAGACGAGGTTCTTTACAGGAAATGCTCAATATGTCCACCATCATTCCTCAACAATAGCTGTGGTCAAGGAATAATGTTGTGAACAGCATTGTAAAGTATGTCCAGAGTTGTGGTGAGGCATTTGCATCGGATGTTGTCTTTCAGCATACCTAGAGATGTTGGTTGATCACGATACACTTGCGACTTTAGGAAACCCCAAAGCCAATAATCACACGTACTGAGGTCTGGGGACCTGGGAGGCCAAGCATGACGAAAGTGGTGGCTGAGCACACAATCATCACCAAACGATGCGCATCTGTCGGACATTTTGTGAACTTTGTTTTTTTTTGTTTCTAATAAAACCCCATGTCATTCCAAGCATGTGTGTCAATTTTTGGCTCTCTCTCTCTACATTATTCTGTGGTTTATTAAGTTTTCAATTTTATACTGACTTTGTGATCAGCCGGTACATGCCATCAATTAATTCACTAATTCTGAAATTTCTCATGCTGATGGTTAAGGAAGTTCATTAGTCTTTGAGCAGGTGTCTGGGGTAACTCACAGAGGAATTTTGTAGAATTGTAGTGGAACGCAGAGCCCTGCAACTTGGCAGCACTGGGTGTTTGCTTACTTGACCCTCCTTACCCCTTCCTTTCCTCTGTCCTCCTTCCTTGACTCAGAGCCCTCAGTACTGGACCACTCAATCAAAGGTTAACAGATGTGATAATAATGTGTAATGTTTGATCTCTGGTGCTCCAGATGTGATGAATCACACCCCTGGCTGTATTGCATCCATTGAGAAATATCTGGGTTTGCCGACCGGAAAAACAGATAGAGTGTTTCATGCAGGCTGCATACTAGTACATCACATGGGTATGTGGAGTCCCTTCCTCTCCAGTAACAGCAAGGACAAATAAAATTATGTTTGAAGAAGACTTTGATACTTTTCATGGAGATGAAGTACACGAAAAGTTTTGAAATTGAAGTTTCTCATTGTTGGTGATGCAGTAATTGATCTTCACGCAAAAACAAGAACATTTGTAAGGATTACCTATATCAGTCAAGAGCCAGAGTTGAAAGTCATGGTAAAATGTGCCAGAGTAAGGAAATAGCTCTGAACACTGATATTATCTTCATACTGTAAATGTCGATAGCAGCTGGATCAGGCTACAGTGACAGCAGTTTCTACTTCAGATGAGTGACTTAAGGTTAAGATTGGTATGAAATACAATTTACTTATCTCTGAGCTGTAACACATGTCATGCCACTCCAATTTGATTTGTTCAGTCACATAATGAACACAACGAGGAGTGAAATCAACAGGTCATATGTGAAAATCAGTGTGTCCTACACCACAGCATCTGCGATGTGTGCATTTGTCTTGTAATCATAGAATCACAACACAACAGTTGTCGTTGTGGATTAGGTGCTCTGGTTCAAAGTGAACTTTTCCTGCATAATGGCCCTGCCTGAGTTAGCCTTGCCTCTCTGGAACGCACCTGTGTACATACAGCCAGGGTAGTGTCTAGAAACCAGTACGAGTCCTCACCAGAAAGAAAACGAGCACCATAATTGTGGTTAGAGAGAGGAAGTCTCGGGCAACAGTGGCTGTGAAAAAACAAATATTAACTCATTGCATTGCTGCTGACAGGCTAACAACATCTTCCAGTTACAGCCTTGAATGTAGGAGATGTCTGGTAGTTGCAGACACTGTTTCATCACATGAAAATTAAGATCAATATCTAAAGGAGAGCAGGCTGAACCACTGCTTCTAGCAGCAGGGGCATTTTCCAAAGTTCCAGGTGGGGGTGGGGAACTACAAATAATCTACTAGATTGCAAAGCATACGATACTTCATGCTGTACTCTATCTTCCTGGTTTCCTCTGTCCTTAGCACCTCTCTTCACTCTCTCTTTCTTCCTCTTTCCTTCCTTGACACGCCTGGAATCACATGCAGGCAACCCTTAAATGACCATAACCGTCCAATGTTTACTATCATTGTTCTTGTTAGCAGCTGAAGTTTAACATTAATGGGAGATGTGGTTTCTACAACTTCGTATGGCCCTTCATACATCATGAGGAACTCCTTCGTTTTCCCTTTTTGCGTATAGGGGCTGGACAGCATTACCCATTGCCCCACCCTATACTGCGGAAAACGTTCTTTCCGCCTTACTGTGTCTTCCTGCCTTTCCAAAGCCTTTGTATTTCCCTTTAGTACCTTTTTTTTCAAACATCTCAATTGTTCTCACAAATTGACGTGATTCAATGGTCCTTCCTTTCTGTAGCTTCACTAAATCAAACAGTGACGGTATTTTCTGCCTGTACTCTGCCTCATATGGAGACAAACCAGTATTTGTATCGACTTTTGCATTGTATGTGCATACAATATGCCTAAAATACTCATCCCACTGATGGTGATGAGAATCCACATAAAAACTCAGCATCTTCCCGATTGTTCTGTGGACCCGTTCTGTCCTTCTTTACTTTCAACAATTTACATAGTTCCTTCATTAAATCTGACATGAAGTTGGTCCCTTGGTCAGTAATTATTGTCTCTGGTACACCAAACTTCAAAATCCAGTTATTTACCAACACTTGTGCGACCATTGCTGTCTGTTGATTTGGCACAGCCACCATCTCCACATACTTTGAAAAATGGTCTATTATTGTCAGAACGAATCTCTTCCCAGATGCTGTTTGCCTAAAAGGTCCTAAGACATTAATCCCCAGGAAAGACAATGGACATGTTGCTTCCGGTAATCGTTGTAGCTGTATCTGTTTCCGACTCAAATCTGCTCTCTGCGCACATGATACACAATTCTTGACATACTGATCCACATCTACTTTCCTACCTCTCCACCAATACCTCTCTGCCACTCTCCTGTCTGCCGCTCTACACCCTCCACGACTGGATAACACATGATCATGTGCCTCCTTTAAAACCTCATCCCTCAATTTCGCTGGCACTACTACCCTTGGCCCTGTCTTCATTTCCCTGCACAGAAGACCATCATACACATTAAACTGTGGCTGCATCCGATACGATTTACAATCAATCATTGTCTGTGTCTTGTCATAGATTATGACCTAGCAGCATGGTAAAAATTACTTCTACTTTTGCCACCTTCCTACTTAGTGCATCCGTATTACCGTGCTTCTTCCCAGGCTTGTGCACCACCTTGTAGTCGAATTCACTAAGCCTCACAGCCCATCTAGTGAGTCTAGTGGACAGATCCTTCAACCACAACAACCACTTGAATGCAGCATGATCTGTCACTACCATAAATCTTCTCCCATATAAAAAACATTTAAAATATGTGATTCTGTAGATTACGCTGAGCATCTCCCTCTCTGTTGTTGAGTAATTCTTCTCTGCTGTATTCAACTGCCTAGACACATAGGCTACAGGATGTTCTTTTCCATCAGTTTCCTGACTAAGAACGCACCCTAATGCTTGATTCGATGCATTGCATGCTAGTATGAACTCCTTTTCAAAATCTGGAAACACAAGAACCGGACTTGATGTTAACACTTCTTTCAGTTTTTCAAACGCTTTCTGACACCCTTCCGAAACAATCGTGTCTATGGCCGTGTTAAATCTGAAAAACCCTTCACGAGCTTTCGATAGAAATTGCAAAGTCCGATGAATGACTGCACTTCTTTAACTGTTTTCGGTGCCCGGAAATACTTTACAGCCTGTACCAACCTCGGATCTGTTCTCACTCTGTCCTTGCTGATAATATGACCCAAATATTGTACTTCTTCTAATGCGAAATGACACTTTTCCAGGCTCAACATCAAATGAGCTGCTCTCAATCTCATAAAGACTTCCCTTAACTACTGTCTATGTTGCTCCATACTATTAAAACACTATAATGTCATCCAAATAGACAAGACACTGCCGTGGTTTGAAACCCCTCAATACACTGTCTAGCAAGCTCTGAAATGTTGCCGGAGCTTTTTTCAAACCGAATGGGATTCTAATGTACTGACAATGGCCTCCAGGTGTAGAGAAAGCAGTTTTTGGACGATCCTCTGGAGCCACCTCTAACTGATGATAACCACTTGTCAAATCCATCATAGAAAAGTACTGGCACTGTCCTAAGTGATCCAAAGTCTCCGATATGTTTGGAATGGTGTATGCATCCTTTACTGTCTTATTATTGAGGTATTGGTAGTCACAACAGAACCTGTATTTCTTAGTTCCATCCGCAGATCTTTTAGGCACAACAACAATTCCCATTCCCCAGCAACTATTACTATGCTTTATTATACCGTCTGCAAGCTGCTGATCAATGAAATCCTCCACAATCGGCAGCAAATACCTTGGTATTCTGTATGGTTTACAGTAAACAGGTGCTCCATTCCCTGTTAGTATCCTATGCTGAACTAATGGAGTTGCTGGCAACAGCCCCTGTGGAAAAACAAATCCTTAAACTCCCACAATAATTCTTCCATCTGCTCCCTTTCTTCTCCTTTCAAATGCTTAATTTGTGTCACACAATGCAGTTCTATTGGCAGTTAGTGGTTGATCACTTCGCCTACATCTTGAACACCAGTCTTCATCATCTGGCACATCCAAATTTGCTACTAAAAGTCCGTTCCTCAAATTCACAACTACAACGCTAAAATTATCCACATTCATGGGAACTACTCGGCCCTTGTTCCCCTCCTGTATGCGTACAAAACAACCCAATGAAGCCAAATCTTCATTATCGTCCATTGGTTCAATAACACATACTGTACCCACAGGTAGATTCGACTCCACACTTACCCAAACCGACTTCCTGGTGCCACTGGACCCCACGCACATGCAAATTAAGCCTTAAGGCTAATGTACGCGGTTCAATTGGTTTGTTCATTACATTGAACACCCCTCGTGACAGCCCTGCATTGACAGCACTTTCCCCTAGCGGAAATAACATTCCACCAAGTATCACAGTTCGTTGTCCAAGGTCAATTTTGGCATGATGTTGATGCAAGAAATCTACTCCTAGGATCATGTCGTAGCCCTTGCTCACCAATGGTACCACTTCCATGCATGTATTAGTTGACTTTCACATAGAGAAAGTCCGATTTGTCACGGACCCCAAAGGTGTGACCTCCTTATCCCCCACTCCACGCAACCTATAACGTGGTGGGTCTAACTTCCTTCGTCTCATTACATTCTTAGTAGCCACTGACACTTGGCCCCTGTGTCCCACAAAATCTTAAACTTTTTAGTTAATACAGATTCTACCACTGAACATTCCACCTCTGCATATGTATTCGTAGCATTGAAATTAAACAGGAGCTCCTTTAGGTGGGTCTTTGGCACCTTCTGTTGTTTAACGCTTGTCCACCTCTCCTATCTCCACTTCTTCATCCTCCACACTGCTGATTTCCACACCTTCCTCTATTCATTGGTGACTGGGTACATTGCCTCTGCACATGTCCCCATACGACCACACTTATAACATTTTGTACCCACTGTACGCCTGTTGCCATGTCTATTTCCGCATATTGAATTGCCAGGGGAATGGCCGAACACAAATCTTTCAGAGTCCTTTCACGCACTTTCCATGACATATGCTCCTGTAACCCTCTCAAATATGCATCAAGTGCCCCTTGCTCAGCCTCCTGCAACAGAACACTATTCGCTTCATCGCTATGACCCAACTCATAAGTGTACTCATTAATTTCCCTTATCCTGTCCACAAATTTCTCCACCATCTCCCCCTGTCTGTTTGTCATTGTACTTAACCTCTCCCTAAAGTACCGAGCACTGTTCTGTTTCTTGTACCTTTGTAAAAGCCCTTCCTTTAACTGTTTAAACTGCCCTGTCTTCCTTAAGGCCTCAGAACACCTTACATATGTTTTTGCTTCACCCATTAGTCTAATCTTGGCTACATGTAACAACTGCTCATCAGACCAACCATGCATCGCCGCTGAAATTTCCAAGTCCTCCACAAATGAACACACATCGTCAGCTGCCTTTGCCTGAAAATGGAATAATCAAACTTGCAACAGTTGGATCAATCTCCTGCACCCTAGGCAACAACTACTTATCAGATGCGGTTTTTCGCTCACTTCTAAATGTTAATTCATTTCTCAACTGAGTATTGTCCGCTATCGATTGTGCTACCTTTTCCATCAAAATTCATACCGCTTCTGGTTCCGATACACCTTGCGTCCTTGACTCTGCCATTGTGTTGCTTTGGTTCCCAGTTACCCATTTTGTTTCGGGATTAAGTACAAGAATAACCAGACTTCCTACAGCTCGTATCATCACACTCAGTAACATCATAAACCTATACAAAATTAATTAATCACCACAAAACAATGATACTCCCTGAACGTACTAACACTTACTCTGACAACAAAAAATACTATGCCCACGCAAACATCTAAAATGTGGCTTCTGGCAAGTCATACTCAAAACACCATCAAGAAAGAAAACATCCAACACTCAATAGAACAATCTGGAGAGCACTCACCACATCTTGTGACTGTACTGCAGGCAGTGGACTCAAACGTCGTACTGGACAGATGACATCCGCTATTCTGACACCAAACGTTGTGGTATCAGATGCCAGATGTGGCGTATTGATGCCAAATGTGGTGGATGAGTGCCAGGCAGTGCCGTATTTTAACTCATCGAGAACTTTCCAAATAATTTATTCATTTCCACTACACAGCTTCGTTCACCTCGGTCCGCATCACAACAGGCCCCGCATTTCTGAGGCGACTGCCCCAGCGACCTGTGCAACGCAATGATGTGTCGTGTTGGCCTTGTTTGCCAGCTGTAGAGGTCCAATTACGTCAGGATGGCTGTGCCAGCAGCCAACTCAGCAGCCACTGTCCTTGTTGACTCTGCGCTGCTTTGCCGGGAGCTGTAGGCTGGCCCTGCTGCTGCTTCTTCCTCGGCTGGTGCAGCTGGGAACGTGGTGGAAACGACCGCCCCCATTCTTGTGTCTGAACCTGCAGCCCTCGCCTTGTAAGTCTACGGTGTGCGTCGGGGGAAGAGACAACTGCCCGTGGTAGCGAGCTGAGGAGTGGCCTCCTCTGGCTGGCTGTGGACCCCGTGTCAGTGTCTGAGGTTAGAACTGACGACCCACCGTGAACCGGGACACTGACGCCCCATCTGCTGCCACGTGTAGCTGGTGGTGCAACACAGCCCGCCATCCAGGAGAGCTGTAACACTTCAGTCAATCTCGTTAGAAAACGACACCTATTTATACTCGGCTGTGCACCTCTGTTTCACTAACGCATTGCTCCGAGGAAGGTACACCCCACAACCCGGTTGCACCAGTGGGCCCTTTCTTCCTGTAACTTGTGACATGAAAACCGCTGCATTTACTTTTTTCAGTGGTTTGATGGCCCCTGTGGCCTCCATTCCACTTCACAACGGCTGGTCAGCGTAACTTACAGCAAACTAGCCAGCACCTGGCTGTAACTTGTGCTCAGAATATCGCAAAAAACTAACTTTACCTTATCCTAAACAGTGGTGCTGCTACATATGATTCAATGGTGGATCAGAATTGAAGTTTTGGGAGAGATGGGAATAACAGCTGCAGAGAAGAGGAGGAGGAGGAGGTGGTGGTTTAGCATTTAACAACGAGGTCATTAGAGACAGAACTCAAGCTCAGGTTATGAATGGATGGGGAATGAATTCGGCTATGCCCTTTTCAAAGTAACCACCCCAGCATTTGTCTGAAGTAGTTTAGGGAAATCATGGGAAACCTAAATCTGAATGACCGGATTCAGAGTTGAACTGCCATCCTCCTGAATGCCTCAGCCAACCTGCTCAGTAGCTGCAGAGAATACCGTTTCTGGTTTCACTGTAACTGGCAAGAAACGCATTTGGAATGGTACCACGGCTGAAAAGTACAGGACGTTGAAAACTGCTATCACACAGGGGACATGCGACAACTCGTGGTTCGGCACTGCCCCGGCCAACCAACAACACTGGGGTGTGCCAGTGACCTGTGGAGAGGTCCCATTCTCGCAAATGCTTTGGAGCATCACAGCAGTGTTATTCCAAGTGCTGCAGTGGGGAGAGCCTTCTGGTATGACACCAGGTTGCTGCTTGTAGTAACAGAGGGAATTACATGGCAAGTAGGGCCACAGCAATAATGGCAGAGTTTTTAAAGAAAACTCTTTCAGCAAAGCAATGTTCTGAGATGAGTTCTCACTTTTGGAACCTACACCTCTGCAGCAAGAAACTGCAAATTTCCTTATTATTTTGCTGTGAATGATGCTTTCCCTCTCAAAAAAAATGAAGGGCATTACTTTCTGGGGAACTGTCAAAGTTAATTATTTATTCTTAAATGGCCTCATTGTGTGTTTAGTATCAGCCAAAAACAATGCTATGAATTCAAAATGCTACATATGTATTCTTTGAAGTCTCCTGAGGAAGCATGCCAAATTTCCGTCACTTTCGAAAGGTAGCATAGCTGCAGGACAGTTTCAAAATGGCATCTGTAGGTGATGTACGTTACAAGCAATGTGGCGTCACTGAATTCCTCACTGCAGAGATAAACTGTAGGGAGTTTTCACAAATGCTTATGCAAAGTTTATGGAGTATCTGCTGTCAACACTACAGTTAGTCACTGGGCACAGAGGGTGAGGCCATCAGAAGGCGGTTTCGACGGAGCTCAATGATTTCCAGTGGCTGGGGAGACCACCCTCAGCTGTCACACTTGACATGTTGCAGTGAGCTGATGTCATCAGTGAGGAGGGACAACAATATGCCTCGACATCTGTCACTCAGAATAGAAAGGGTGGATGCAATTATGTGCACTCTTGGATATTAAAAGGTGTGTGCAAGGTGGTTCCAGCAGTGTTTTACGATGGATCACAAGTCACCCAGAAAAAATAACTGTCTTGCAACATTTTAAAGCTGACGGGGAGACCTTGTGACAGTTTATGAAACCTGGGTTCACCATTTTGAGCCCGAAACAAAATGACAGTCAATGGAATGGCGCCATTCCCACAACCCAAAGAAGAATAAATTCAAAGATATTGCTTCAGCCGTTAAGATCATGATCGCTGTGTCCTGGGACTGGATTGTGGGAGTCCACACTGACACACTCTGAATAAGATTCTTGTCATCCTGTAGCCACAAACAGAATCAGGCATAAGCAACAGGCAATTTTAGCCACATTGCCCATCTTGAGAAGTGAGTAGATAATTCGAACAGACAGTCAACAGACACTTTGTGTACTTGGTCTCCTGTATTGCAGTGAGCAGTATCTGAAGAAGAATGAAAGGCATGTTGAGGTAAAGATATGATGTAGGAGAATTAAGAACCTTCCACACCCGTGAACTGTTTTTATCACTAGCCATAAAATAATGGAATGAGTTGTTCATTTCTATTCACCCAATAACCATGTGCACAAACATCATCTACAATAACCAACATTCATGTACCCACAATTCTGACAAGGTACCCAAGTAAGAAACATGCGCCTGCTGTGGTGGCTGAGCAGTTCTAGGTGCTACAGTCTGGAACTGCGCGACCGCTACGGTCGCAGCTTCGAAACCTGCCTCGGGCATGGATGTGTGTGATGTCCTTAGGTTAGTTAGGTTTAAGTAGTTCTAAGTTCTAGGGGACTGATGACCTCAGAAGTTAAGTCCCATAGTGCTCAGAGCCATTTGAACAATTTTTTTAAGAAACATGCATAGAGAAGACATGCATGAATATATGCATCTGCAGGAGCAAAATCTGTAGCCAATATCTAGAGTAATAAAAACAGTAAAGAAACACAGATGAATACACATTGATATCATTTAGCTACAATATAGCAGGTCAGCAATTGGAAGCAGTTAATTCCATAAATTATCTGGGAGTATGCATTAGGAGTGATTTAAAATGGAATGATCATATAAAGTTGATCGTCGGTAAAGCGGATGCCAGACTGAGATTCATTGGAAGAATCCTAAGTAAATGCAATCTGAAAACAAGGGAAGTAGGTTACAGTACACTTGTTCGCCCACTGCTTGAATACTGTTCACCAGTGTGATATCCATACCACATGGGGCTGATGGAGGAGATGGAGAAGATCGAACAGGATTATTTAGTAATCACGGAAGTGTTATGGAGATGGTAGATAAACTCCAGTGGAAGACTCTGCAGGAGAGATGCTCAGTAGCTCGGTACGGGCTTTTGTTGAAGTTTCAAGAACATACCTTCACCGAGGAGTCAAGCAGTATATTGCTCCCTCCTACACACATCTCGCGAAGAGACCGTGAGTATAAAATCAGAGAGATTAGAGCCCACACAGAGGCATACCTAAAATCCTCCTTTCCACAAACAATACGAGACTGGAATAGAAGGGAGAACCAATAGAGTTACTCGAGGTACCCTCCGCCACACACCGTCAGGTGGCATGCGGGGTATGGATGTAGATGTGGATGTATATATTAATAACGCAAGGCTTACTACATTTAAAAATCATGATCAATCAGATAATATTACAAAACTAAGTTTGTAGTCACAGAAGTCACTTACATTACAACGAATGACATCGTCACTTATTAAACTAACACTGTTCCAGGAACCGACAATCAAGGTAGCTCATAGACTGGGGTACTGGAGATTCAGTTGAATATCCAGGGACTATCAACGAACCTGGTACCAGTTGCAGATTGCCTAATTATTACCTTTAAGGAACTACAATAATTTGATTGTCAATATTTGTGGTAATTATTGACCAACTTTAACACAATAAGGCATACTAAATTTTTAACATAAGATTATACCTCTTCATGAGTAGATATTGGCAAGCACATTTGGAAACAGTGCTTGTTGAGGCAATGTAAATGATCGTGCACAAATACCAAGACACTATTCATTGCGTATTTCAGAATAAACACACTTACAGACTTCTGATTTTCTTGCTTACATGCTTGAAGTTTAAGTCTGTTGTAACAGTAAACAGGTAATATACATATTTGCTTTCTTGCTAACAGCATAAACAATCTGAAAACATTTATGAACAAACTAATGTATTATTACCTAATGTGTTACACTCACAGTCTCCACCACTGTAACATTGAATTTATAAGGGAAACACAACTGTCGATAACTGGCAATTCTAGACCAGGGTAATATACCAACAAGAAAATATAAACAGACAATAGAGCAGAGATGCAATAGGTGACTCAGGCTCTCCGCTATATGGTGAGTAGCAACTTTCTTTCTCTAATGTTGTTACATTCCACCATGGATTTTCCATTGTTTGATTAAACAAACAATAGTATGGACATGACAGAATAATAACGTTTTTCTATTGAATATTTGTATCCAGTGAATAACACTAAGGCAAAGCTTAAGTACAAGCACTTTTTCACAGCCAGGTAACAAACTACTCACAAAACAAAGTTTCAAGCATTTACAAAGCCCAAACTTAGTTCACTGCATTGGCATCAAAACAGCTTCACAGCATACAACAGGCTTCAAAAGTATCAAACTGACCAACTGGCAATATAAAAAGAAGCAAACTCACACAGAAAATTAACATACAATGTCTTTGTATGTAATAATATTGACAACACCTGCCTCTTTGTAGCAAGTAGAATAATGTGCAAACTGGATACAAAGGACACTGATTTACAGAGGCTCAACAGCCTACGCTCAACACATGCCGTTCATCTGGTCACTAAAGAAGCCAAGGTGTCTCACAATTCCTATTACAGAGAGGTTCTATAGCAAACTTTATTCACTAGGATTCATTAATGAACCCAAGGACACTGATTTACAGAGGCTCAACAGCCTACACTCAACACATGCCATTCATCTGGTCACTAAAGAAGCCAAGGTGTCTCACAATTCCTATTAAAGAGAGGTTCTATAGCAAATTTTATTCACTAGGTTTCATTAATGAACCCATGTCTGGAAATGCACGAAGTCCCTTCTACAACCCCTACATGTCTGTAATAGGAATTCTGACACACCATGGGTGCAGCAAGAGAAACCTGTGGCAATTATACAACAGATTGCATAGTTTACATTAAATGTATGTAACCCCAATGAAAATGTCCCAAGAGCATGAATGTTATGGTATTTATGACTACATAAATAAATGGCATAAAAAGCAACTTTATCATTTCTTTAATCCATTTAATTCTGAAGTCATGGGATGCTGATTATCTGCTATCGGTAAAATATATATAGTTAATTGGCAGCTGCAGTACAACAAATACCTTTGGGTTTAGTTTCATTTTAAAGGTATTTCATGCGACATCCACACAGTACCAACTCAACCAGGTCTCACTGGCTCTGTCTTAAGACATCTGGAAGGTAATTTCAAATTTGAAGTGCTGGGATAACGCTGACAACGTGTACCAAATTTCTTTTAAGCTGCCTCCTTCCACACCAGACAACAGTGTATATCCACTACCACTTAACATTGCATTCAGAACAATACTTGTCTGGATACTTCGATCTGCTGTGAGTAAGTACAATGTCAATGCATGATCGAGAGTAGTTGACAACACTCATGAACTACCCTTCATACATTTGTGCCCTGGCTTTTATAATGCTGATGCACATTTTTGGGAAGGTGAGGGACATACATGGCTGGAATAAGTGTGACGCTCAGCAAGTAGGGCTTTTGATGGAGACAATTTTGTGCCTTCCCCAAGTGATAGGCTGCAGGTAAAGGTACTTCAGACATCTGGCAAAGCTGGCTAGATCTCATGTCATCTTCCTGTTAGCGGACTTGCAGGACATCAAAATACAAATAATAGGATCAGGGCAGATATCCATGAGGTCTGGGATGAAAGACAACTCTGAACACAGTAGCATGTGGGAAACTGTTTACTAAGAAGATATTGTTTTGTGAGGTGGCACGGTAGTACCTCATATACTTTCAAAAATGCTCCACCACAATGTCCTGTCCTCATTTTCACTTCAGCCTTCTCCAGACATCAGGCATCTCCAAATTACTTTGGTGTCCATCAGGAATGTCCAGCCTTGTGCACAACTTCATGGAAATTAAATAATGTTTCTCCACAGCATAGTCATCACTATGTTCTGATACAAGCATTGCTAAAAGTTTCTCCAGACACATTAAGAGAGTATAAAAAACCTCTTCCACTTCCCCTTCTTCCACTTCTTCCACTTCGACTTCCACTTCTTCCTCTTGTTCTTCAATGCCTGAGCAGGTCCTCCTCCCCAACAGACAGAAGATTAAATAAAGGAAATGAAGGACACCCTCCGGCCTCGCAACCTAATACCATTGGGGTTGAAAAAAATCAAGAGTTGGTCATCAGAGACCGATAGAAAAGAAAACAGAATACATCTGACACAAGTAAGTGGAAGTAATGTCGGACAAAGTGGAAGTGATGTCAGACGAAGTGGAAGTAATGTCAGACATTTCTAGAAAGGTGATAGTGAGACACATATGACTGTTCTGTTTATGGCAAGTGGTAACTGACTGTATTTAAAACCAAAGATCATGTGAAATATGATACTGTGAGATTCACATGTTTATTCTGAGCCAACAAGTTCACACAATACCATATCACAATTAACAGTGGGTAAATAGACAAATGTGCAACATTAAATATAGATTCAAAAATGCAACAGCACCTTATGCACTCATATATGCTGTTAGATAATCCTTCCGAGTAACTGGTACCTTGCAGACATTAAACTTTTTAAACTGATATTTCATTGATGTGTCTGTGTTGTAAAAATTAAACATCTAAAAAGCCTCTGTAGTCGCTACAGATTACACCTCATCTAATATTAAATACTAAGTGTTAAAAGAAATTTCTTGACATCTATTACTCTTGAAATAACTATGCAGATTGTTTGATCTGATTGTAATACACAAAATAATACATTGTACATTACGGAATTGGAATGTTTGACTGTCTAAAATGCTGACTTCATTATATGAGGGGCATTCAGTAATTATTGCAACAATTTTTCTGAAAGCAGGTTGGTTTTATTCTGGATTCCATACACCATATTATTTCCTATGATCTTTGCTACAAAACAGTAGTTTTCAATACAATTTTTGTTCAATGTGATGGCCTTATGCCACCTTACTTCCAGTATGCCTGCATGACAGCATTCTACTAGTCGACATCGGTGCCATCTTGCTGCATCAATAACCGCCGCATCATCCACACACTGCTTTCTGCAGAGTGCATCCTTCAATGGACAGTTCTTCCTTCCAACAGTCTGGACATCGCACCTTCTGGCTTTCGTCTCTTTGTCCCAATAAAGCATGTGTGCTCCTCTCAGGTGAGCAGACTTGTGCGAGGTCTTCTGGTGTTGTGGAGAATGAAGAGCTCATTTTCATTTTTGTGGTGATGTACACGCTGAAGTGGTTTCTTCAACTTCCTGATGGTAGTGCAAAACACTACACCACGATGTAGGTAATCACACAGAATAACAACTTCACAGTTCCAGAAGACTGCCACCATGACTCTACTGGTTGAGGATGTGGATTCAAACTTCTTCTTCAGAGTAGGTGGTATGGCGCCATTCCATCGTTTGCCGTTTTAATTGTCAGTTCAAAGTGATGAATCAGTGTTTCATTGTCTGTGCATTATGAGGGTGATTGTGAAAATTTTTTGTCGAACATTGTCAGACAATTTGTGAAGATCAATGAAGTCTCCAGTTAGGTGGAACACAATGGCGCACATCTTTGAGTACCCTAACTGGTGGACGAGTGTGTCTGCACTAACAACAGAGGCGTTCAGCAGAGCAGCAAGGTGTTACATCCATCGTGATTGCCGGATCACAGTCAATGTGTCCGCGTGTTCCAACATTGCAGGGTTACAACTGTGTGCGGCTGACATGTTTCTTTTTTTTCTACTACCAGGTTTCTGTAGATATTCTGCAAGTGCCTATAAATATCTGCGATGGTCTGGTTTTGCACTGAAAACTCAACAGGTCCCTGCCTGGAACACACATCTGTTACAGACACCATTTTGAAGGCCCAAACAGTGCTGTCACTTATTGGAACATTGGATATGATGAAACTATATGAGCTAAAGCAGGAATATTCCACAAAGATGTTTCATGCACATTTTTTAAAACTGACAATGGCCAAGAATAGAAATGTGTTGCATTACTTACTGAATGTCCCTCATACATTGTGTTACAAATGCAGACTGTCATTAAGTAGAAAAGTGTCATACAGAAATAACGAAGTTGTGAGATACTAGAATTGTAGGAAAACATACTGCCAATGTGGTAATGGTATAAATGTGCACAGATAACAGTTTAACCGAGGCAAAGTACAGTAATTGCCTATATACACAGGCTACATAACAGAAAGTAAATATGACTTTCCATAAATTCCTCAGTGTGTTTCTAAATTGTGCTAAAGTAAGTATTCTATGAATAAATAAAATTTAAAAAGTAACGACAATAACATATTTGCAAGGTCATTAATAAATTCGCATCTGCAGTTATACCTTCTACAGTTATTGTAGCTACATTTACCAAGTTTGATTATATGCAGATCCACAGCCTCCAAATATGACAATCCTTTTGTAAAAGAAAACATCATCCATTGTAGGCTGTACTGAAAAATATGCACCATGTTCAATGAGATGTGATATACAGATAATTAACAGTCCATACATAAAACCACACAAGAACAACAGCATGTTCTGATTCAGATACAAAGGAAAGAGCTGTACAGTATGTGAAAAGATCCATACCTAGCGTAAGTCAAGGATGAAGTTTCCATCCTTTCACTGCAGAACCATACTGTCTCATGTGTGAACCACAACTAATCAAATCTACTAGTACCATCAACACACAGAGCGAAGGATTAATCAGCTGTTCCAATTTCTGTTGTAGACACACTAAATGACAATATACAAGTCTTCCGATACTGTATGTCTAGGCAAATTACATAGTTTCCTGGTGTGTCAATAAGTGTCAGTTGAATCCTACATTCTAAAATACACTAAAATCATAAAAACCAAGTTACTGGAACGTGAGAAATACTTGTATGCAGTGAGAAGACTGATAATATCTAGTCCCTCACAATTTGCAACTCATGCTCTGTTATACTAATATTACACATATTTTATAATCCTGAAGTGCTGTGTCATTCTTGAAAGCTTGCTGCTTAGTAGAAATGTACATAGATCATGAACTGCTTTTTCAAGTTTTAATGCATGCAACAGTGTAACAGACAACTAATATTCAGATGATTAGGATAATGGCAAAATACATTTCAGCAAACTCTTGTATCCTTTACTTATCCGTGAAGTACACTTAGAAGAGTAACCTATAACAAAAATTTAGAATAATACTTTGTAATAATTTAGGACGTATATTATTGTTACATCTGCATAAGAGACTTTCAGACATGAGTGATAAGCCACATTATTGTAAAAATTTGGTCAAATTACGATGCATAACAAACAACTTGCACATAAATCATATTCAGTATGTTTAAAGACTCAAATTAGAATGAAGAAAACAACTTCACACTTCTGACTGCTTCACAAATGCACAACTATGTTCTGATGTCACGCATTTAGGAGCGGTTTGAATTTATGTTTAAAGTTTCTTGGATCACTAAGTGCTATCACTAAGAAATACTGGATATGTACAGTGTGTACAATTGGTGCAACTTGAGCTACACAGTTGCAAGACATATACGCACAGTTTCCAATTGTAATAATTGTCCTATGGTGTTAAACTTTTGTCATAAGATATAAGTACTAAATTATGGCAGGAATTTAAATTCACTCCATACTTGTATGAAATACTGAAAATCAAAGAAAACACTTACATAGGTTACATCCAACTGGTACTGTGTGTCATGAACCTGATTAGTCATTTAGCAGTACAGCCAGAACAGTGTTTGTTTAGAGAAACACCTTCTGTCCTTCTGAGTCCTTCTGTATCTCTGACTCATGCTAAGATCTGTCTGCAGTAGTGAATGGTGAATAGTGGAAATGTACCATGTGTACAGATGACACCATCATTGTAACAGAATATCTGTTGAACACAACCTCCAATGGCATTTCACCAAAATTCTGAAGCAGGTTTGTTAACTCCCTTCCTGCCAACCTAAACACAATAATTGTTACGCAATTTACATGAAGTCATGAAATGCCAGGCAAACACTCAGTGACACTGAATAACCAGCACATAATCCGGTGATACCATTAAGTTCTAGGGCATTGACATCCACTGCAAATCATGTAGGGAACGTCACGTTTATGAGACTGAGGAGAGAGTGAGGTCAGCATCTTTTGCTCTCTCATTTTGGATGATGAAGGGATCAGACAGGTAGCTTATTCCACTTCTGTGCACTCCATAGTGTCACATAGAATTATTTACTGGGGGGAACTCTTCCTTAATGAAACTATAATCTCCCTACTGAGCAGTGAAAATAGTCATATATAGAATGAGTCCATGAACCTCCAATTGCAAAAAAGTTAGCCAGCTGAGAATATTTACTACTGTTTCCCAATACTCATTTTCTCTAATGTATCACATTCCTAGAGACTGGATGCTTAGTGACAGAACTCAGCAATTCACACCTCTGGCACTAAACAAAAGAATTATGTACACTGTCTCTGCTGCAAAGAGATGCTATGTATGCTGCTGTAAAAATTTTCGACTTCCTTCGCCTTGAGCTGAAAATAATATGCAGTTTTCTTATTTAGTTTATGGAATAGTACATACCTATTCAAAACTAACTTTCTCCTGAATGTTGTACAATATGTTTATAAACTACTTATACAAGATAAGATATACCTAACCAGTTTCATAACTGACAATCTCAATAAAAGTATTTCAGGGGTCAATGTAGCTTCACATGCGCATGTGTCAACCATAAGGACCCTACATGTGATCCCTGGGTGGCACTACAAAAGCAATACAACTGGCTATCTCCTGACTGCATGAGAAGTACATACCAGTCAGGGAAGGAATGACTCATCATCAGATCAAAAGCTCTTTACCAGGGCCAAATATCTACAGAAGTGGGACCAAGTATTAAAGTATTTCAACTGAAAATTTAAGGCATTAGTCAAACCAAATGCTAAATTCTAGGAAAGATTCTGTTTAAGCATGTTATCAACATGGTTGTCCAACAGCGAAGTCATACAAACAATGGAGATCAGCTATGTCCAAGAGGAATGTGGCTAGGAAGTGGTATCCTCATTACAAAGTACCACTGTACCTTTTGTAAGGGAAAAGTACCTGTACATCTTCAACTCTAATAAACCTGACAGCACCAATGTGCAATAGCGCATGCAGCAAAAAAGGTCAGTAGAGGTTGTGTATGAGCGGTAGTGCGTACTGGAGAAGACGAAATCCACCGGCAATTCACACACTGCGACGAAGTGTTGAACGGAATAAATAATGAGATTCTACTGCACGAGATTAATGCAGCATGAACTGAAATAGAGACTAACATTGATAAGGCGCTGCAACTAATTGCAGATAATGGAATTTTCAAGACAATCCAAAAAGGGGACAGGATGTATGCCTTGGTTGGGTTCAAACAGTTCAAACATTTATTCTAGAGACATTAAACCAAATAGGGCAAAACAGATACATGTGTTAGCCACATGAAATGTTAAGCAATTATCTGGGTCATTTTTGTAACCAAAAATTATTCCAAATGTGAACAATTTTAAACCACATTCTTAAACAAATTTTGGCTTTTTGAAAAATAACAGGATTATAAATAAAAAATTCCAGCATATGCGAGAGACAGAGTACAAGTCCAGTGGCCAGAATTTCCACAAGCTGAAGTCATAATATGAGAAGTCGTGATGCAGTAAATCAAATGAAGTTTTGGAAATGGGCCACTCAGAAACTTAAGTTGTCAGAAATGGGTCAGAAGTCACAATGAACACTACCAAGAGCAAACCTGTCACTGAAGTGAAAGAAGAATTATAGAGCGAGGAAAAATATCATCATAAATACATTTTAATGCCGTTTGTGGTGTTGTGACAGTGCCAGGACATTTACAGTGCCGCCACAACATTACACGCAAACGGCGATAGAGGCGCTCCGCAACTCGGCTGAGCGCGGGAGCACCACCTAGCTATGAACGGCGCTGGCCACACGTCACGGCACGGCAGTCGAATAAGAGATGCTAAGTTGTTATCATGTAACCAGATATTGTTTCTAAGTGAGTATGTTTGAATATCCATGCAATTATTGGTGATTAAAGGTTATAACACATTTTGGCAATGAGGATGGGATTTTTTCACTGCATTGTGAATTTGGGTGTTTGTGACAGGGCGGACATGGAACAGCTTATGCAAGCGCTCACTGAACAACAAGCACAGCTAACGGCTGCTATTCAGGCGTTGTTGACGTCGCGTACTCATTGTCTGTCTTCCTCTTCTCTGCCTCCATTCCCTCCTTACGACGAGGCCGCTGAAGACTGGGAGGATTATGAGAAGCGTTTGCAGCAACACTTCTTGGCTTTCGGCGTTGTCGATGCTCCTATGTGTAAGCCGTTATTTCTATCTTGGATTTCCCCACGGATCTATCAGCTGCTATCTGAGTTAGCCCCTCTGTGGGAACCTGCCTCTCTGTCCTTCCAAGAAATGTGTGACTTATTGTCTAACTATTACCGAAAAAACACCCATGTTGTTGCCACTCACGTGGCATTCTACCGGTGTTGTAAACAGTCCCATCAATCTTACCGGGCTTGGGCGGCGGAACTACACGGTCTGAGTAGGAAATGTCAGTTTGTCACGGACACTCATCATGAGTCTTATGCTGATGCAATGCTTAGAGATGCTATTCTATGGCCTGCTCCTGATAAAGAAGTTCAGCAACGTGCCCTACAACTGCCAAACCCGTCGTTGTCGGAAGTTCTAAACATCGCTCAATCCTTTGAAGTGTCTCATTCTGCTGGCGTGCAAATAGACACATGGTGTGATCTAGGCACTGTACAGTCAACTTTCGACACGGACAATTTGCCTGTTTCACAGGAGAATGAAGAGTGGCGGCGGTTGACTCATGTAAACAAAGTCGCGTTGGGCCGCAAAGCTCACAGCGAAAACAGCAACCACAGAAGCGGGTTCGTTCTGCACTTCCTTCTTGTCCACGTTGTTTTGTACTGCATGACAGGGCCGCATGTCCAAAACGTTGGAACACGTGTAATTCCCGTAGGAAAACAGGCCACATTGCTTCTGAGTGTCAGTCCCCTAAAGTTCCTGTCGACGAGGACGAGGCATTGGACATGGATGTTAAATGTGTGCTTTCTCAAACAAATAAGTTTTTTGTTACTGTTCGTGTTCTGGATAAAGACATTCACATGCAAGTGGACACTGGCTCTGCAGTAACTCTCATCAATTCTCGCACGTATTTGTAGTTAGGCTCCCCTCCTTTGTCTCCAGTTACGTGAAATCTCAGAACTTATAATAAACAGAAAATTCCTATCATTGGCCCTGTATTGATTCGGACATTGCCCACATGGTTGCTGCATGTGGTCAGTGTGCTCCATAACTGGCTGCACCTCGTACAATGCCCTCTTCGTGGCCTGATCAGCCGCAGCCATGGGAACCGGTGCACGCTGACTTTGCCGGCCCCTTCCTCGGTACTTATTGGCTACTGTTGATCGACGCCTTCTTGAAGTTTCCGTTTGTTGTTCGATGTCCGTCGCCCACCAATGCGGCGACGACGCTGGCTTTGTCCAAAATCTTTGCGCTAGAAGGTCTTCCATCCACGATCGTCATGGACAATGGCCCTCAGTTCTCTTCGCAGGCCTTCCATGATTTTTGTACTGGACAAGGGATTCATCATGTTGCAGCACCGCCCTTCCATCCGCAGATGAAAAAATTCCTTAGAGATTTTTCCACAGATGATGCTCTGCTGCAATTTCTTATCGCTTCACGCCTCTGGGTGATCGCAGCCCTGCTGAACTCTCACATGGCCGCCAACCGCGCACTCTACTGCACCTGCTTCACCCTGTCAGGCCTTGTGCTGTGTCCCCTAGTGCGGGAAAATTCTCGGTGGGCGCCGACATGTGGGCACAAGGGCATGGATCGTGCCCTAAATGGATTCCAGGGGTGGTCAAGGCTCTTTGCGGCCGCCGGATTTGTGAAATACGTACGGACGACGGCGCGGTTGTTCGCCATTACGACCAGATGCGCCCACGAGTGGTGGCCACGCCGGTGCCACCGCCCTTTCCTTCACCTCCACCAGCCCGAGACACCAGCCCTGTCACTGCTGCCGATCTACCGTACGTGTTGCTGCAGCCGATGTCGCTACCGCTTCCGAGTACACCGGAACCGGCCCCAGTCACGACGCCGCCTTTTCTGGGACTCATCTCACTGGAGCTCACCCCCAGGTTCACGACACCTATGGATGCTGCTCCGGAGTTTTCACCCATCATCTCGTCCAAGAGGCACGTTCCACGCACGAGCTTCCATCCTGGACATTTTCGACCATATTCTCGTGTCTCTCCGCGGGATCTTCTCGGGGCCTCACAAGAGGCCATGGATGTCTCCGCACTGTCCATGTCTCCAATGAAGTGAGTGTTTTTTTATTTTCAAGGGGGGAAAAGTGTTGTGACTGTGCCACGACATTTACAGTGCCGCCACAACAGTACGCGCAAACGGCGATAGAGGCACTCCGCAACTCGGCTGAGCGCGGGAGTGCCGCCTAGCTACGAACGGCGCGAGCCGCACGTCACGGGACGGCAGTCGAATAAGAGATACTGAGTTGTTATCATGTATTCAGCTATTGTTTCTAAGTGAGTGTGTTTGAATATCCACGTAATTATTGGTGATTAAAGGTTATAACACCTTGCTTTTTTAATATTTCCTGTTAATAATTTGCATATTGCCATTGCTGTCAACAGTCAAAGTAAACCCATTAAGGATACAGGGTACTTATAAATGGTGGAAAAATCAAATTTTTTATGACGTTATGACAGTCTATAGCTATCCTGATTACACTGATATATATATATATACATTGTAGGATTTCAAATGAAAAATTACATATATATACCAAATGTTACAGTTACGGTCATGTGGCTGCCACGCTCAATTATTTCTGTTACAGAAACCAGTATTATTTTGAAAAGTACTATGAAATTTCTGTTTCCAGCAATTATGCATATGATACATTATATATGTTGGTAACAGTGCAGGTTCCTTGTCTCTGTAAATGATTATCTTTGCTAGTATTTACTTTTGCTTTGCTGAAGCAGTTTCTTTACGTGTTACTGAATGTTTGTTGCCCAAGTGCTACATATATATTTAGTGGAATTACATATCATTTAGTGTGCAATAAATGCAAGCTATGCCACACATCAAGAAATTCAATAAAAGGAAATTCCGTGGTAACCAGTTCACAATCAAATCAAGCCACACTGTTGAAAGTAACCTATGTATCAGTTCTTCAGGCAAAAACTCCCACATGGCACACCTCCTGGTGATTCAAATTTTGTGTTAAAAATGATGCTGTTTGTAGTGGCTATGATGTTGTTGATGTGGGCATCTTACCATCTTTGATAAAGGAAGTGGCGAAATGAAAAGAATGTGATGGTGAATGCTGTCTGGAAATAACTGAATAACACAGTAGCAGGAAGGGCTTAGCGTCAAAAGTAGTTGTTCTGTGTAGATCCTGCAATAAATCTCTCTTGATATCTTCACAATGACTTTGAACATTGTGCATAACTCTTATGATATGAATCTGAAGTTAGTGTGTGCGATGTGTCCAATAGGAAAAGGAAAAAAAGGCTGCTCAAACTTTCTGTGGTTTGATGGATCTTCCTCCTCCTCCTCCCAGTAGATTCAACAAGTACATAAAAATACTTTTACGTTTCTTGACTCTTGTGTTTAAAGCATCTATGAAACTTGCAGTAGAAGAAACTGTAAATATTTTTGGAACTAGGGACATTGCTGTTGCACTTGATGGCACATGGCAATGTTGAGGACATCGTTCCTTGAATGGTGTTGCAAGTGCTACTTCTCTGGAGAATGGAAAAGTTGTTGATGTTGAGTGCTTATCTAAGTACTGCCACACCTGCCGTGGCAACACTGGAGGACATATTGAACATTGGTGTTCTAAGAATTATGGTGGTTACAGTGGAGGTATGGAGTGTGATGGAGCTCTAAAAATATTTCAGAGGTTGGTGCCCATTTATAACATTAGATATATGAAGTACCTAGGTGATGGGGACTCTAAAGCTTTCAATAAAATTAATGAGTTCCATGTTTATGGTGATAACTTGGTAACAAAACTGGAGTGTTGTGGACATGTGCAATACAGGATGGGTACTTGATTGAGGAAGCTACAAAGGAAAATGAAAGGAAAGCTGCTATTGGATGGGAAAGCTCTGTCTGGCCAAGGCAGATTAACAGAAACTGAAATAGACATTCTTCAGAGTTATTATGGACTGGTCATTAGACGTACTGCACCTCTGAATGATTTTATAGCAAAGAGATAAGCTGTATGGGCTACCTACTTTCATATGTTGTCCACAGATGACCACCCTATTCACAGACTTTGCCCTAGAGGAGCAGATTCTTGACTTAGTTACCAAAAAGCAAAAGAAAGTGGTCAAATATACCATCATAAGCATTCTCTTCCTGAGCCTGTTATGAATAAAATAAAACCAATTTTAAGAGATCTGAGTGACCCTTTTTTGCTTAGTAAATGTCTTCACGGGGGCACTAAGAATACAAATGAAAGTTTCAACCATTCCATATGGGAAAGATTACCCAAGAATGTTTTTGTAGGAGTAAATACATTAAACGTTGGTGTACTAAATGCAGTGATATGTTTCAATGATGGAGTGATAGGAAGGTTGGAAGTTCTGAGAAATTCAGGCATAAAATGTGGCTCTAATATTGAAGATCAGTTGCTTGCGTGTGACAGACAATCGGTGCATGAAGCTGAAAGATTCAGCTCTTGAAGTTACCAAAGAAGCAAGAAGAGCTAAAAGGAATGCCAAGAGGAAGCTTGAAGATGAATAAATGCTGCAGGATGAAGACTATGCTTCAGGAATGTTCTGAGGCATGGTTTATTGGACTCATACCTTCATTCACAATTTCCTGCAAGTTGTATTTTTCAGAATTCAGATACAAATATTTCCTAAAGTTTATATAGCATTGCTCTATTTTTTACTGTAAATTTCAATAGTCCATACTTGCTTTATTGCAGAATCAACTAAATTATAGAACACAACATTTTTATTAGGAAAAAGTTAATTGTAAGATGTGATAGTTTTTTATCCCTATAATATACATAATAGGTGTAATTAAATAAATCTAGAATCTCAGCCATCATTCATGTATATCTGGTAAAAATTTGGTCTCCTACAAATGTATAACATTGAATTAAAAGGCACCTCAAATTGAGGAAGCTGTTTGCATCAGTTCCTTTCTAATTTATTTGAATAACCCTAAGCAGGTTCAAAAATATTCAGAATGCTTCTTATTTGTTTATAAAGTGTGCTGCATTACCTGATATCAACAAAAAAATCTGTACAACATACGCATTATAAACAGTGCTTGAAAGAAATAGGTGTTGATTTTTACATAATATGGAGCCATAAAAGTACCTTGTATCCTTGAAGGCAGGCACAGATAACATTCAGAATTCAGAAGAGTATGTGTGAGCAGAGTGTATTCGTTTTTGGATCACTTATTATCAGTTTAGTTCTCAGAATTGACTGATCCTGAATAGATTTTTAAATGCAGTCTCTCACACTTCTGTTCCTTCCACTAGTCAGACAGAAATGAAGATGAGAGAGTTTCAGGATTTGTCGAGGGAGACGATTAAGGTGCTCCATTCACAAATATGAGCTTGGGAACTGCATCTTTAAGGAAGTCTGAGGAAGATGCTGGGCTCCAGGAGAATAATGATGATTAAGATGCTCTGACTAGCACTCAAAGTATGATTCAAACATTAATGTACATGACTGAAGCTAAATGGAAGGAACAGGTTGTTATGTTGATCTATTTTAAGATCACCTGGTCTGATCAAATGATGCACTTGTAAAACTGGAGTTAAGAATCATCAGCCATTCCACAGCAAATTGTACCCACTACCCTTGCCCTAGAAAGCAGTAGTTAATAAAGCAATTTAGGGTGTGTTGGAGAATCAGATAATTTAACACTCAGATAGTAAATGTTCTAATCCAAAAGGGGATGTCAGTGTGCATTTACTAACTGATGCTCATGGAGAAAAGATGCGGTTTATTGTACAATGTGACCAACTGCAAGATGAAGGTATAGCTTGAATAACACAGGCTTTATGTGGAATGGAAGATGTTACCAGTTTAAAAGAATGCCCTTTGATCTGTAAGTATCATTATCGGCCTTTATGACAGCACTTAATGAAGTTCTATGAGAAGTATTATTGACACATTTAACATTATGTAGGTGAAATTCTAATTACTACTACCTTGATGGAGAACATTTAGACAATATATGTCATGTAATTTGAGTGTTTAGTGGAGCATGAGTCACATTAAAGATGGATTAATAAGAATTCGCCAAGTCGCAAAGGAATTTACTTGGGCATGTACTTTCTTTGTGCAGGATTGATCCTGGAATTTATTTGGGCATGTAGTTTCTTTGTGCAGAATTGAACCTGATCTGATGAAAATGGAACCAGTGAGAAATTTTCCTGCACCAAAATGATGTAGACAACTGAAAATCTCCCAGTTCGTGCAGTTACTATCACAGCTCTCATCCTCGATTTTGTTTATCATCACAAGTCTATCTCCATCTGGAAATTGAATAAAGAATGTCAAGAACCATTTAAGTTAATTAAAAACCAGCTGTGTGAGGCACTGGTATTTCATCATTCTGATTTAAGCAAAATTTCTACAATGGTACTGATTCCATTTATTCTTCCCTTGGAGCAGAACAGAGTGAGGGTAGAAGAGTCATCAGAAATTTTACTGTTGCATTCGCAACTTGTGTACTCACTTGCTTGCTGGTAGAGGAAGTACGTAGTTACTGGAAGAGGTGCACTTTCCACAGCAAAGTTTTGCCATTACTGAGATACCATATTGCTACAGATAATAAAACACTGTCATTCTTATGAATTGGTAACTAATCAACAGCAGACCAACTCATTGAGAGTTAGCATTTGAAGAGTGTGATTTTTTAAATTCAGTATATAACAGTACAATAAAAATAATATCTTACCAGAAGCAAGTGATAATTCTTGTTGTGAGAGATGTAGGAGGTGAGCATCTTGCAGAAAAATTTCTATGTAATATCAGATGGGAGCAGGTGTTGGTTGAAATTCTTAAGAAGAATAAGAAAATATGGTGATCCTGATGCAGATGGTGCTTAAAATGCCAGAACTATTTTCACATTGTACAAAATATATAAATAAATAAGTATAATATGTGGACAATTATGATAGAAGATTGGGAACTTTCAAAACGCAGCTGAACATTTTATTGTGTTCAAATAACCCCCCACCCCTCCTCCCCCTCCACCCAGAAAATCAATAAAGTGTGGGATCCTAAGTAACAAATGTAAAACCCAAAAATTGTAGCTCTCACCTCCCTCTTTTATTTTGAAACCTGGAAAAAGTAGTAGCATTTATATCCCCTCTCTATGGTGTCTACCTGAGTCACTACTGTGTCCAGGTCACCTACAGTACCTCCGTAATTTACCGCTTTTAACATGTTTTTGCTTTTATGTTCATTCAACCAGAAATTTGTGGATTAACATTTACAAGAAAGATAGATGAATAAAACAAACGAAGAATAGAAATGGTCCGTAGAGCACCTACAACATTTTCAGTTCATGCAGAATATAAAACATATTTATGTTAGCATCTTAACAATATGTACCTACAAAGAAATGGTGTTCAATTACTACTATCTAAACATCTCTCTTCTTCACATTTGCAATATTTGAAAACCTGCATTAAATTTTGAATGGTGGTCAGGCATGTGCTAACTGTGGATGAAGGATGTCACTGATGAGATAGTTGAGGAGGAAGCACGTAGAGCATGTATCGTCATCTTTTGGTCACTGTTCTTGGCTGGGTAAGGTAGTGAGAGTTTCAGCATATGATGTGTCATCTGTGTATCGTAGTGTTCAGTGCATCAGTTTGCAACTTGGTAAAGTGTATTCATTCTGAATTAATACTGGTTTTTTGTACTGAACACTGAAGTAAGTCTGAATAGCAATTGATCAATAACTATTAAAAGTGAGGAATTTGTTCCTGTCAACATTCTGACACACTGCACAAGGACACTGACATGTTCAATGCTGCCTGTGCATGCTCCTCTTCCTCTGACTGCAGTGCTATGTCAAATTACATTTATTATACTGTGTATAGTATTAGCCTCTGTAGTTGTCAGTACATCTCTGTCCTAATAGCCTGTTACCACATCATCTGGTTTAATATTGGACATTTATTTGTGTTTTGCAATTTAGTCATTTACTTTCCCTTACAATTCTCATATTTCTTTGGGGCACAATGCAACGTTACTCAACCAGACACCTATGTTAGTAGTAGAACCACTAAAGCAACGTAATTTACTCAAATGAAACCATATAGTTTTAGATGCCTCAAACACAAAGACTGAAATGATGAATGAAAATTGATTACAAATGGAAGGATTTGAACCCAGGCCTCCTGCTCATTATGCAGATGCACTAACCACTACATTTAATAACCTGGCAAAGTGGTTTTGCATTATTGCACTGATTATATTGTACACTTCCCTCCTCAATCCAAATTCCCATTCATGCCACAGCCCAGTTGGTATTCCCCAGAAACTAACAGCATTGCATAGATTTCCCAGCTGTAGTGAAATAGTATCAAATGGAATCTAGTTTGTTAGTATAAAAACCACTAGAGAACACATACACAACTGTAGTTGAATTTGGCTAATTTCACTTTATAATTTTGTTACTACAAACAAAACCAATAGGTTTCACAGTGACCTGACAAATGCCAATGGCTGAATGAGACATGGACTATACGTCCCACAGCTGCTGGCTCCTCATCAGATCCTACCACCACAGTAGGTAAGCCCTCTAGTGTTCCAGCAATTTAAATAAAAATAAAAATAAAAAAATAAAACCAAGTCATCTCAGGAGAATGCTACCCCATGATGATGCCAGGGGTGCCAGATACCCCATGCCATCAAACTCAGAGCCCAATTTCATCAATGTTCTTCCATTTCAAACAAAGGAGGTGGAACAAAAAATTGGTCATCAACTGAGAATACTAAAATGGTAGCAAGTAATGATGGGTGCCATAATGAACAATGTGACTCCCAAGATTAATATTTTGCCTCTGGAAAAGATGGTACTCACGGGATGCTTGTCTTAGTCATACAATTCGAGACATCACAAAAAACTTGCAGGTACAAGATTTCAACAGTTTTCAATTCAACTCTTCTTTTCTCGCATAGCAGTTTCAAGTGTTTTGGATTTCTGGTAGTAATATCCACACTAGCACTTGGCTAGAACAGTTCAATTTCTCCCTGGCTCCCTTGTGCCCTTTCTGTCACAAGCTCAAGGTTAATGAGCAGGTCCTTAGAAGTGGAATTGGGTATCAGCATCTAGCCTCTTCCTTACAAGTGTCACATGTCCTCTCATGTGTTCCTTTCAATCTACTGATTACCCTCAATATAAGCTGCTAACAAACATCATCATGCTCAGAAATTTCAAACAATCTGAAATTATAGAAGTACTGCCATTTCCCGACAATCCATGTAGCCCCGTGAAGCTGGTTATCACATATTTCACAAAGTTACTTGTAATTGTCCACCTGTGAACCATGGACCTGGCTGTTGGGGGGGAGGCTTGCGTGCCTCAGCGATACAGATAGCCGTACCGTAGGTGCAACCACAACGGAGGGATATCTGCTGAGAGACCAGACAGACGCGTGGTTCCTGAAAAGTTGCAGCAGCCTTTTCAGTAGTTGCAGGGGTAACAGTCTGGATGATTGACTGATCTGGCCTTGTAACACTAACCAAAACGGCCTTTCTGTGCTGGTACTGCGAACAGATGAAAGCAGGGGGAAACTAAAGCCGTAATATTTCCCGAGGGCATGCAGCTTTACTGTATGGTTAAATGATGATGGCATCCTCTTGGGTAAAATATTACAGAGGTAAAATAGTCCCCCATTTGGATCTCCGGGCAGGGACTACTTAAGAGGATATCATTATCAGGAGAAAGAAAACTGGCATTCTACAGATCGGAGCGTGGAATGTCAGATCCCTTAATCGGGCAGGAAGGTTAGAAAATTTAAAAAAGGAAATGGATAGGTTAAAGTTAGATATAGTGGAAATTATTGAAATTTGGTGGCAGGAGGAACAAGACTTTTGGTCAGGCGAATACAGGATTATAAATACAAAATCAAATAGGGGTAATGCAGGAGTCGGTTTAATAATGAATGAAAAAAATAGGAGTGCAGATAAGCTACTATGAACAGCATAGAGAACTCATTATTGTGGCCAAGATGGACACGAAGCCCATGCCTACTACAATAGTACAAGTTTATATGCGAACTAGCTCTGCAGATGATGAAGAAATTGAAGAAATGTATGATGAAATGAAAGAAATTATTCAGATAGTAAAGGGAGACGAAAATTTAATAGTCATGGGTGACTGGAATTCAGTAGTAAGAAAAGGGAGAGAAGTTGGTGAATATGGACTGTAGCTAAGAAATGAAACTGGAAGCCACCTGGTAGAATTTTTCACAGAGCATAATTTAATTATAGCTAACACTTGGTTCAAGAATCATAAAAGAAGGCTGTATACATGGAAGAAGCCTGAAGGTACTGACAGGTTGCAGATAGATTATATAATGGTAAGACAGAGATTTAGGAACCAGGTTTTAAATTGTAGGACATTTCCAGGGGCAGATGTGGATTCTGACCACAATCTATTGGTTATGAACTGAGGACTAAAACTGAAGAAACTGCAAAATGGTAGGAATTTAAGGAGATGGGACCTGGATAAACTGACTAAACCTGAGGTTGTAGAGAGTTTCAGGGAGAGCATAAGGGAACTATTGACACAAATGGGAAAAAGAAATACAGTAGAAGAAGAGTGGGTAGCTTTGAGGGATGAAGTAGTGAAGGCAGCAAAGGATCAAGTAGGTAAAAAGATGAGGGCTATTAGAAATCCTTGGGTAACAGAAGAAATATTGAATTTAATTGATGAAAGGAGAAAATATAAAAATGCAGTAAATGAAGCGGGCAAAAAGGAATACAAACGTCTCAAAAATGAGATCGACAGGAAGTGCAAAATGGCTAAGCAGGGATGGCTAGAGGACAAATGTAAGGATGTAGAGGCTTATCTCACTAGGTGTAAGATAGATACAGTCTACAGGAAAGTTAAAGAGACCTTTGGAGAAAAGAGAACCACTTGTATGAATATCAAGAGCTCAAATGGAAACCCAGTTCTAAGCAAAGAAGGGAAAGCAGAAAGGTGGAAGGAGTATACAGAGGGTCTATACAAGGGTGATGTACTTGAGGACAATATCATGGAAATAGGAGAGGATGTAGATGATGATGAAATGGGAGACATGATACTGTGTGAAGAGTTTGACAGAGCACTGAAAGACCTGAGTCGAAACAAGGTCCCGGGAGTAGACAACATGCCCCTAGAACAACTGACAGCCTTGGGAGAGCCAGTCCTGACAAAACTCTACCATCTGGTAAGCAAGATGTATGAGACAGGCGAAATACCCTCAGACTACAAGAAGAATATAATAATTCCGATCCCAAAGAAAGCAGGTGTTGACAGACGTGAAAATTACTGAACAATCAGTTTAATAAGCCACAGCTGCAAAATACTAAGGCGAATTCTGTACAGACGAATGGAAAAACTAGTAGAAGCCGACTTCAGGGAAGATCAGTTTGGATTCCATAGAAATATTGGAACACGTGAGGCAATACTGACCTTACGACTTATCTTGGAAAATAGATCAAGGAAAGGCAAACCTACGTTTCTAGCATTTGTAGACTTAGAGAAAGCTTTTGACAGTGTTGACTGGAATACTCTCTTTCAAATTCTGAAGGTGGCAGGGGTAAAATACAGGGAGCGAAAGGCTATTTACAATCTGTACAGAAAGCAGATGGCAGTTATAAGAGTCGAGGGGTATGGAAGGGAAGCAATGGTTGGGAATGGAGTGAGACAGGGTTGTAGCCTATCCCTGATGTTATTCAATCTGAATATTGAGCAAGCAGTGAAGGAAACAAAAGAAAAATTAGGAGTAGGTATTAAAATCCATGGAGAAGAAATAAAAACTTTGAGGTTTGCCGATGACATTGTAATTCTATCAGAGACAACAAGGGACTTGGAAGAGCAGTTGAACGGAATGGATAGTTTCTTGAAGGAAGATATAAGATGAACTTCAACATAAGCAAAACGAGGATAGTGGAATGTAGTCGAATTAAATCGGGTGATGTTGAGGGAATTAGATTAGGAAATGAAACACTTAAAGTAGTGAAGGAGTTTTGCCATTTGTGGAGCAAATGAACTGTTGATGGTCGAAGTAGAGAGGATGTAAAATGTAGACTGGTATTGGAAAGGAAAGTGTTTCTAAAGAAGAGAAATTTGTTAACATCAAGTATAGATATAAGAGTTAGGAAGCCGTTTCTGAAAGTATTTGTATGGAGTGTAGCCATGTATGGAAGTGAAACATGGACGATAAATAGTTTGGACAAGAAGAGAATAGAAGCTTTCGAAATGTGGTGCTCAGAAGAATGCTGAAGGTTAGGTGGGTAGATCACATAACTAATGAGGAGGTATTGAATAGGCATGGGGAGAAGAGAAGTTTGTGGCACAACTTGACTAGAAGAAGGGATCGGTTGGTAGGACGTGTTCTGAGGCATCAAGGGATCACGAATTTAGTATTGGAGGGCAGTGTGGAGGGTAAAAATCGTAGAGGGAGACCAAGAGATGAATACACTAAGCAGATTCAGAAGGATGTAGGTTGCAGTAGGAACTGGGAGATGAAGAAGCTTGCACAGGATAGAGTAGCACGGAGGGCTGCATCAAACCAGTCTCAGGACTGAAGACCACAACAACAACAACTTGTAATTGTAAGACACATGATACAAGAAAACTATTTCATGGATGACATTCAGGCATTCCAAAGCCTTCTACAAGAACCAGAATTTGTTAAATATGGTTCCTGACTGATAACATTGACTAGCTACTGAGGACACTCAAATGTCTTGCTTCAGCCATACAGACCAAATAACTGAATCTCACTCAGTTAAAAAATTTATATATCATCCAACTGCCCCACATGAGTGCTCTGTACCCTCGCAAAGGAGTAAAAATAATTCAGATAATTAAGTTCAGTAAAAAGAGCCATGACTAGCAGAGATCATTGGCTTACAATGGTGTAAAGGTTGTTAAGGTTACGTCTGTGAAACCAGAAAATAATGATACGAGAGAAAGTCTCCCACAACAATGACAACAGTTATTGACACAACAGTGAGGATAGAGGAGAGAGATAATGAATAACCAGTTATGCTCTTTTAATGATACCGCATTTAGTAGCTGCCAAAATGATCACAACCAGTAACGAAAGTTAAGAGGACAATTGTGAGGGAGGAGAAAAGTTTGAATGTGGATAACTTTGAACTACTCATGAAAATGACCTAAGTTAGCAGTAACTTTTCCCATTATTGCACTTCTTAGCCAACACACAATTTTGAGGGTAGATTATTTAAGTGAACAACAAGCAATATTCAATTTCAGCAGTGCAAAAATAGAGCTGACAGTAAATGGTATCTGTGCGTTGTTAAAGAAAGCTGCAGCAAACCAGTATTTCGACTGAAGACAACAAGAACAAAATCTGAAAACTGTGTTTTGAGACAAGACATTGCAATTATAGTCAGATTAAAATTAGGACAGTTTATGTCTGATCCTTTCTGCTTTTCTGTTTTTCTGCATTCTCAAAAATTTTCGAAAAAGTAATGTACAGTCGTCTTTATAACCATCTTATCTCAAATAACATACTGTCAAAGTCACAGTTTGGATTTCTAAAAGGTTCTGATATTGAGAAGGCTATCTACACTTACAGTGAAAATGTGCTTAATTCATTAGACAAAAAATTGCAGGCAACTGGTATATATCTGTCAAAGGCATTTGACTGTGTAAATCACAATATCCTTTTAAGTAAACTAGAATATGTTAGTATAACAGGAAATGCTGCAAAATGGTCCAAATCTTAAATCTCTGGCAGGAAACAAAGGGTGTTATTAGGAAAGAGACATGTATCAAGCTATCAGGCATCAACCAACTGGGAACTAATTACATGTGGGGTCCCACAAGGTTACATTTTGGGGCCCTTACTTTTTCTTGTGGATATCAATGGCCTTTCATCAGTAACATTACCAGATGCCACGTTTGTTTTGTTTGCCGATGATACAAACATTGCAATAAATAGCAAATCAAGTGTAGTCTTAGAAAGATCAGCCAATAAAATATTTGTGGACATTAATCCCTGGTTCCTAGCCAATTTTTTGTCACTAAACTTTGAAAACACACGCTACATGCGGTTCACAACTTGTAAATGGTGTCCCAAGAGTATATGTCTAACATACGATGACAAGAAGATAGAAGAAGTGGACAGTGTTAAATTCTTGGGATTACAGCTTGATAATAAATTCAACTGGGAGGAGCACACCACAGAACTGCTGAAGCGTCTTAACAAATCTCTGTTTGCAATGCGAATTTTGTCAGACATAGGGGATATTCAAGTGAAAAAGCTGGCATACTATGCTTACTTTCATTCCATAATGTGATATGGGATTATTTTTTGGGGTAGTTCATCAAGCCAAGCTAAAGTTTTCCGGGCACAAAAATGTGCAGTGAGAGTTATATTTGGTGTGAACTCAAGAACATCCTGCAGAAACCTGTTTAGGGAACTAGAGATACTAACTACTGCTTCCCAATATATTTATTCCTTAATGAAATTTGTCATTAAAAATATATCACTTTTTCAGACCAACAGCTCAATTCATGGAATCAATACTAGAAATAAGAATAATCTTCACAAGGATTTAAAGTCACTTAGTCTTGTACAAAAAGGTGTGCATTATTCAGGAACACACATTTTCAATAACTTGCCAGCAGCCATAAAAAGCTTAACAACCAATGGTGTGTGTGTGTGTGTGTGTGTGTGTGTGTGTGTGTGTGTGTGTGAGAGAGAGAGAGAGAGAGAGAGAGAGAGAGAGAGAGAGAGAGAGAGATTATAAATAAATAAAAAACTTTTTTATTTTAAATTCAGTGCATTAGTATTTGTAAAATGACTCTTAGTGTTCATTATAAATGACGATCATTCCACTTGGGACCTGTGGAATGGTACATTAGCTTATTTGTTTAGTTGTAAATATTTGTCATGTATCAATTGGAATGAAAGTGAATCTAATCTAATCTTTAATGTGATTCTGACTGTTTTAATTATTCAGGAGTTGACCATTTGGTTTTAAACTTTCTTCGCTTTTTGCATTTAAATTGATTGGGAAACCGTTGAGATTGAACTTAACATATACATGAATGAACATGAGAAATGAAAGGTTGCAATAAATTTTTCATCTGTGATTACTACTTTACGTATGAAATATTCTGTTGCAGATTAATAAAAATGAATTTCTTTGTATATTCCAAAATAATGATTTGAGTTTTACTTTTATTCATTAGTACTAAAGCTGTTTGTGGAAGAATGAAAATATTATTGTCCATCGAAATATAGTAAAGATAGTCATGTTTCAAAGTGAGTCAGGGTACAGCCAGTTAAACTAAAATCCAATGCAACATGAAAACATTTGCTTTTTTTATGTTGCTAAGCTCTCATGAAAAGTATCCACTTTTAAATACACTTCACACTATGTTCAGAATTTATCACTTTTTGAATGAAAATTTACAAAAGCTGCATCTTGTATCCACCTGTGAATGCACAAGATAAAGTATTTCTTTTCACAGCATTCCAGATGCAGAATAAAAAGGGATAGTAGATTTTATTATTTTCATTCACCTCTACCTGTACCCTTTTTAGGATGTGGTTGTTATTGCGATCGTATATTTAAATCTGCCGTAGCTGCAGACTGTTCGCTCATGGTGCAGCTCCGCACCGCCAGCGCTATCCAATAAAATGCTGAAATTTCTTAAATAAAATGGGTAATGTCCAGTGTGAACTTTGCAGTAGTTTTGACAAACATATTTTACTAGATAAATATATTTTAACAGAAACAATGAAAATCTTTACACACCTTTTATAATCTGAGCTACAAATGGCATCAATCATTGAGTTATGACAAATGAAGACTACCTAAGAGCCTAATGCAAAGTCACGGGTTCCTCTCCCATTCAGTCTGTGCAGAAGACAAGTGATTCTATTACAATATAATGCCTATTTATATCTGAACTAATTCTTGTACAGCCTTTGTCATTTTTAATTACACATGGTTTCTTCTGAGGTGGTTTTCACATTCTCTGCCACAGATAGTATTTCACACTCTTTGAATAATCATTTATAATAGCAAAATTCATAATTATCTTTTTCCTCACAAAATTAAGTGTCCTTTTGAAATTCAATAAACAGAAATTCATATAAATTATTTGTTACAGTGAGCATTATACATCAAAATGTTCTTTTAACTTTCACTTTGGATGCATGCTGCCAGTAAATGTTACATGCTGCACTGCCGTCACATCAGTAGCCTGCTGCTGCTCATTTATGTGTGGCAAAGGCTGTTAACTTGTAACAAGAGCCAGGTATGAGAGAAATGCAAAATGCTCTGTTGACAGCTAATGTGAAGTGACCAATGACTAAATTATGGGCAACAAAACATGTCATCTGCTATGGTTCGAATTCTTAACTTATCTTAACCACAGCCTCGTGATCATGTTTCCAAGAAAATGGTGGTCAACAATCGCAATCTAAAATCATTTGTTCATGGTGTTTCAGGCTAAAATCTATAAGCAGAAAAATTTCAGTATCATAGCTAAAAGCAAACTGTAATTTCTCACTATCACTGGTTGCCTGAAACTATCCTCACACTGCCTACAAAAGCTGAATGTAAGCAATCAATGAGCATTCCTGGTTGGCAATTGGTTTCAGATTATAGGTGACACATGTAGACTCCAAATGAAAAAAGAATGATAGGAAGAGAAATGAGACTATACAGAAAAGTGAGTATGACAATGAAAATGACACAGCTAGTATCAGAAATAAAAAATTACACGTAAACCAATTAACTTAATACAACTAACAATTATAGTCTTCTGATCTGATTTAGAAACAAAACAAAAATTTGCTGTATTTGGCAGGGTTTGAACCAACAGACTTCTTAATGTCAAATTTTTATGCCAACCACTGTGCTACACTACTGCACAGCATCTGGTTATATCTATGACTATGACGACAGTCTCGCAACGATGACTGAACATAATGATTTAAAAATTCAACTTTGCACAATGTTGTTTGAGGCTTATCTAATGTAAGCCAATCTCTGTAATTATAATAACAGTGTATGCTGCACCGAATTGCAGCTTGTACAGAATTATCCACTGGTGTGATTACTGCTATGTATGAAATGTGTGTATTTAATCAGTATCGTGTGTGTGTGGGGTGAGAGTTTGGGGCTAGTGTGGTTATCAGAAGTGATGAAATACGAAATAAATGGGCCAAATCTAGGATTCAGGATACAAACATCTCAAGAAAAAATGCTGGACAAAGAATTGGAAGTGAACTGACCAGTTGTTGTTGTAGTTTGGCAACAGCAAATTGTTTGGGCATGACGATGAGCACTCAGATTGAAGGAAACCTGCACCAACACATGAAGTGTCAATTATGAAGTAATTTCTATCTGAGTATAGTTAGCATGGATTTCTCACTGCATCTAGATCACAAATGAGTCAGGATCCTTTGGTGGAGGTACAGGTGAGGCCGGAATGTCATGTTTTGATCATAAACAATCTGCTGAGGTCTTGAAAACAACACAGGATGACACTGGTAATGCTGATGGTTCTTAAGATTGAGACATTCTATAATTGAGGTTGATGCTGCAAAATACCAACCAATGGAGAAGGAGATGGACAAAGAAGTGGAACTAAAAAGATTTGATGTGCTACAGAAGCAGAAAAAAATGCTCCCTACAATTTTCTTTCGTTAAAGTGGGCAAACAGGTTAATTAGTGTGGAAGATAAAACCATATGTCATATTTGTACAGGTGTGAAACATTATGACAGAATACTTTGTATACTTGTGTCTGGCCTGTTAAGCTGAAACAGAATAACATCAAAGTCAGATGACAGTGCCCACATATTCACTTTACAAGCCCTCTCCCCAAAACCAAAATCACACACTTAGAAAAGGATTTTCTTACTTTCACAACTATGACCCTGAACAGTGAATGTACAAAATAAGATTATGCAAGGAGACTGTGGTGTGTGAAGAACAGTTTGGGTTCATGCCTGGAAGGAACCACTGATGCAATACATGCTTTAAGGCTGATAGTGAAGAGACACAGGGAGCTACAGGCCGATCTACATATGGCTTTCATTGATTTGGAGAAAGCATATGACACAGTCCAAAGGGACAAAATATGGAGAAGCATAAGAGAGCAGTACGTGCCAGAGAAGTATGTGAGGTTAGTGAAGGAAATGTACAGAGGAGCAATGACACAGGTGAGAAGTAGTGTGGGCATGACAAAGGAGTTTCAAGTAAAAGTTGGGTTACATCAAGGGTCTGCGCCTAGTCCCTAACACTTTGACCTGATTATGGATGTGCTGGTGAAAGATATTAAGAAGGAAGTGTCATGGAATAGGATGTTTGCGGATGATGTGGTTCATTGTGAGCAGAGCATTAACAGACTTGAGGAAAAGCTGGAGGATTGGAGAAGGCACTAGAAGAAATAGGGATGAAAATTAGCAGGACAAAGTCAGAATATTTAGCACTGAAGGATGTTCAGATGAGGTCTTGCAAGATCCAGGATATTGAGCTGAAATTGGTCTGCAAATTTAAACATGAGGTCGTGCATACAAAGGGACGGAGGACTGGAAAGCGAGATACAACACCAAATAAATTGTGGTTGGAACAACTGTAGGAAAATGAGTGGAGTGTTCTGTGACAAGGAGGTAAGCACGGGGTTGAAAGGGAAAGTGTACAAGTCAGTGGTAAGGCCTGCTATGATATACGGGGCAGATACGTGGCCAATCACAGTAGCCCAGGAAAGGAAGATGGAAGTGGTGGAAATGAAGATGCTGAGGTGGATGTGTGGGGTAACAAGGAAGGACAGGATTACAAATGAATTTGTTAGAGGAGCTGTGAAGGTGGGACCCATGGGGAAAAAGATACAAGAGAGCAGACTAAGGAGGTACGGACACCTACAGAGAAAAGGAGAAGAGTATATCGGAAACAGAGCTGAAGATATAAAGACTGAAGATGAGGTGGAAGGATAAGATATCCGGGGACCTAAGGGAGAAAGAATGGAAGAAGGAAGAGGCAATGAATAGAGTACTATGGAGGAGAAGGATCCAGAAGAGCAACGCCAACCCTATGAGTTGTGGGACAAGGCAATGATAAAGAAGAAGAAGAAGAAGAAGAAGAAGAAGTGAATGTATGACATCATCAGGTCTGCAATTAAATTCCTTCATGCATCTGAAGTCTTGTCCTCCATGGCATTAGATCCACATTCCAACATTCAGGTTGTTACGATCATGGGTTGTATAAGCAACCAGTTTATCAAAATTACTATACAGTTAAGACTAGTCAGTTGCTTCAGAGTATCATCAAAGCTGCCAAACAATCTGCAATGTTTGTTGTAGCTGTAACATATAATATAGTGTAAAAATATTAAATAAAACATTTTCTGAATTCAGCAGGTAACAGCAAGAGCATATGGGTTTCCTTGAACACATATCTGTTGAAATCTTACTGGAGCGAGTACACTGACAGAGGCATATTATTATGTAATAGTTAGAGAAACTTTCTAATTTTCAATCATGCCATTTGTTAATACTAAAAGACTGACTTAACATTAACAAACCAGATTACCAAAATGCTCTTTAGTGTAAGTAGATGACAATGCAGAAAGGATGGAATCGTGCATATCTTCATGACTAGTAGTTCAGCCCTTTAAGTATCTTCTATACAAGGACACTATTGAAGTTGTTCAAAATATCAAAGATGTCATTGACTGCAGACCTCCAAATGATAAATGTTCACCTCCATGTAGTGGATTTGGAATCAATATTACAATAGAGGAGAATACTATAAAAGAGATCCTTGGAAACGTTCAACTAATCTAGTTAGTGATGACAGACTGTTGCTTTCAAAAAACGTTTCATTACGGCAATAAAATCTTTCTTTGGTCTTTTTGAAAGCCAAAAGTACCATTAATGCCAATTATAGATGAATTTACAGGCTAAATCAACATTACGTGTCATCAAAATCAAGAAATAATTTTTATAATAATTCTATGCTGTTTGGTTTAAGTATCACCCAGCATAAGGAGATGCACTTTGTTCCTACTTGACACCTCAACATTAGCAACATATATCCTATTCTTGTATCATTCTGCTACATCAATTGCTCAGCTACCACACACAAATGCTACAGTGTCATGTACCATGACACTGTTATGCCTGACCTTTTGGGCTATTCAAATAATTTGCCACAAAGATCTCAGTACGGAAGTATGATACAGAAATACTGACGTCTAATTTCTATCCAGAGCATGCACATCTGCCCAACACCATGTGGTGTATCATTTCTATATACTTCAGTCACAGTTCAATCGAGGAACTGCCACAACATGAGGTCCAAATGATTGGAAAAGAGCACAGGTAGTTCCAGTTTTCAAGGAGGGTCATCGAGCAGATTCGCACAACTATAGGCCTATATCTCTGACATCGACCTGTTGGAGAATTTTAGAACATGTTTTTTGCTCGATTATCATGTCATTTCTGGAAACCCAGAATCTACTCTGTAGGAATCAACATGGATTCCGGAAACAGCAATCGTGTGAGACCCAACTTGCTTTATATGTTCATGACACCCAGAAAATATTAGATACAGGCTCACAGGTAGATGCCATTTTCCTTGACATCTGGAAGGCACTGTCACCTGATAAACAAAGTAAGAGCCTATGAAATATCAGACCAGCTGTGTGGCTGGATTGAAGAGTTTTTAGCAAACAGAACACAGCATGTTGTTCTCAATGGAGAGACGTCTACAGACGCTAAAGTAACCTCTGCCATGCCACAGGTGAGAGTTATGGGACCATTGCTTTTCACAATATATATAAATGACCTAGTAGATAGTGTTGGAAGTTCCATGCGGGTTTTCGCGGATGATGCTGTAGTATACAGAGAAGTTGTAGCATTAGAAAATTGCAGTGAAATGCAGGGAGATCTGCAGCAAATAGGCACTTGGTGCAAGGACTGGCAACTGCCCTTTAACATAGACAAATGTAATGTATTGTGAATAGATAGAAAGAAAGATCCTTTATTGTATGATTATATTATAGTGAAACAAACACTGGTAGCAGTTATTTCTGTAAAATATCTGGGAGTAAGCATATGGAACGATGTGAAGTGGAATGTTCATATAAAATTAATTGTTGGTAAGGTGGGTGCCAGGTTGAGATTCATCGGGAGAGCCCTTAGGAAATGTAGTCCATCAACAAAGGAGGTGGCTTACAAACACTCATTTGACCTATACTTGAGTATTGCTCATTTTTGTGGGATCCGTACCAGGCTGGGCTGACAGACGACATATAGAAGATCCAACAAAGAGCAGTGTTTCGTCACAGGGTTATGTGGTAAGTGTGATAGTGTTACAGAGATATTTAGCAAACTCAAGTGGCAGACTCTGCAAGAGAGGCACTCTGCATCACGGTGTAGCTTGCTGTCCACGTTTCGTGAGGGTGCATTTCTGAATGAGATATCGAATTTATTGCTTCTCCCTACTTATACATCCTGAGAAGATCACAAATGTAAAATTAGAGAGATTCGAGTGCACATGGAGGCTTTCCGGCAGTAATTCTTCTCGTGAAACACACACGACTGGAACGGGAAAGGGGGGTAAAGACAGTGGCACATAAAGTGCCCTCCGCCACACACCATTGGGAGGCTTGCGGAGTATAAATGTAGATGTGAATGTAGATGTAGATGTATGTCATGGTAAGTTACCTGAGCTGGTTGGTTACATACACAAATCTGGACGCTTTGCCATCACATTTTGGTTTTATAAGTTGAATGACTCACCTCCATTCTGACAACAACCTCACTTCAGCAGAATTCCATGCACACTACATCTGAATATCACATTGGCCCCATTAGCAGAGAGGAGGTGATCCACATCACAATACAAAGAAAGGGAATCTGGCTATCTCTCACTACTTCTGTGGAGACACCGTCAATACTAACATTGTTCACGATGCATACTCTTGCTTTACAAGTTCATGAATCATCTCAATTATGAACTGAATCAATGCCAGGATTAACTCCTGTCTCAAATACTGATTTTGTATGTACAAAATGTTTCCGATGTCTGGCATGAGGGGAGTGCGGCAGAAGCCAGACATTTTCTGCATGTGAGATAAACACATGTTGTAAAATTTGAAGAGCTTTACTGTTGGTGTTTAATGAGTTAAATCTGATACAAAATTCTTTTCTATCTGAACAATATTGAACACTGAAATGATATTGATCAATGGATAGCCAGCTGATACATGTAAGTCTTCTACTAGAATCTTGACAGCGCTCTGCTATGAAGTGCTGTACCTAGATAGAATATATTGGCACAGCCCAGTAAAAATTCAGACATCTTCCCTGGCAACTCAGGAAGCAGAGGAAAGCAGGCCAAGCTGCAGTAATAGAGTGGAGTTTCATATTGGGGAGACCGTCGATACTGTAATTATGTCTGGATTATGGAACACATTGCTGCATACCATATGAGCTGGGCTGCCTGAGAAGCCTATGAAGTAAAATATCTTAGGAGGGAGGTGCTGTCATTCTGTTTACCATACACAATTAAGCAAGAAAGTGTAACTCAGATGAAACAGCAGTACGCTGACACTACGAAATACAGTAGCGAGAGCGACTGGAAAGTAAAGTTGGGTCATCACTGAGCGTTCAGGAAAGCTGAGCAGACGGACAAAGCAGACCAGATGCATAATGAACACATAGCACCCTCTCATAAGAACTACTCATTTCCAGTACAGTTACTCAGTCTGCAGCAGAGAGGGCTGGAGGAGCAACCTATGTCAGTCTGCTGTCTACTTGTCAAGCTGTCTATGTGATACTGTGGAACAGCAGGACCTGTTGTGGAGACTGATGGTGTTTAGTGCAAGTTGCATAGTAGTCATGTAGATGTAGATGTAGATTGATGACATGCTGCAGTAAGTGCTTGTCAGAAGGTCATTTGAACCATGTTCAAATTGTTTCTCTACCGTTACACTCTCCAGCGGCACGTAGGAAAGACGAACGCTTAAGCGAGTTCAGATTCCACAAGGATATATTTAAGTTATTAGAATTGTAATTTCTCCATACTTACATGGGTGTTAATCGAATATTTCCACATTTCTATGTAAATCTCACTTCAATGAAAAAAGTGTTTGTTTTAATGATTGCCATAACAATTAACATATCAGTGATTTTCTCTCTGCCTCACCTCCCCCTCCACCCATTTCACGATATTACAAAATGAAGTGTTCTTCTTTAAACTTTTTCGGTGTACTCAATTAGTCTTATCTGCTAAGGATCCCATAAACCACAAGAATACTCTGGTGTCTACTAAATGTTCTAGCAATAAAAGGCAGTCTTTGTCTTGGCTTCCGAACAACATTATTGTTTCAATTTAAGTTGTTCATAACTCAAAAGCCTACATGTCTAATAGAACAGACTACATTTAGATATATGTGGTTTCCTGCGTAGTTGAAATTTAACAGATTTCTTTTAGTATTCATGTGAATGACCTCACACTTTTTATTTATTTATTTACTTATTTATTTTGTGGAGGGGGGTGTCACATTGCCACTTTTCACACCAGACAGATATTTAGATTAAATAATTTTGCAATTGATTTTAATACTATGATGCCTTCCTTAGATGGCAAATATCAGTATCATCTGCAAACAATTTTAAGAGGACTGCTCCTAAGCCATTTATATAGCTTGCCTCGAGTGAGACAATGGTTGATTGCCCGTAGGATATGTGCAGCTGGTGGCAAAGCTCTTCCTTCCCATTGCCCCATAAAGTCTTAGGCAGGCTGACTGGCAAAGCTGCTTGGGACCAGTGAGTGTCTACCACATTTTGCAGAGCTCTGCAGTCTTCTAAGAACCAAGCTTCAATAATATGGAATAAGTTTCAATTTCTTCCTGTAACTAGGCAGAATTGGTCAGACTAGGAGATGCACATATCTAATTCAGATGTTTACCACATTTCTTTGTATGAGCTATGACCTTCGAGTCCAATAACTACATTGGTTGTTTAATTCAATACGTACCTCAGCTAAAATGCTCTAACAGTGTTTCCATGTTCACTAACCTCACTGATACATAGAATATAAGTGATCAGTTACTTCTCTAAGAAATCATCGCTCAATTGAAACATGTCCAGTGAGCAGCATCTTACTACCTCGTGTTTGTGAATTTTATGTAGATTCATTTTAAGAAAGGCAAGTACACAGATATTTCCGCAAAGGTTCCAATGATACCATTCAGGACTATGTAGGTCTAATATTTTAGATTTTATCATCTGTTGAGTGATTATGGACAAAAGCAGAACAAATTTCTTTGTGTCCATACGTCAGTACCAGCAGTGTGACCAGTGTACATTTTGAAACCTTTTTATTGTGATTATGGACTGCTTTGTATATCATCATTCAGTTCTTTCTTGAAAGAGCAGAATGCAAAGTTAATCAGAACTCAATCAGTAAGGAATTCATTTTGTGTTTAGAAAGTTTGGAAGATTCTTCAATAATTATTATAAGCCAGAATAAAGGTGAAAAATTTTTCAATAACTTATACTCCTGCTATTCCCAATTCTTGTCACATATATGATGTAATAAGCTGTTATAGTTATGAAAATGTTAAGTTTGTTTTATTATGGGAAGGTCACTTAGTTAAGGGAATAGACTACCCCTTTCCACAATTATTATATTAGCAGTTTCCCATTGCGCATGACATTAACTTTGAGATCCACTCGCATGGCATTCATGTTGGATAATGTGATATTGATGCAAGTATCTGCCATGTGACAATAATTCATTGTTTATTAAGTCTCGGGGCATGAGTGACAGAACAGCATTCAGACATCTCAAGTGTGCACGCGACAACCGGATGTATCTTGGTGTTGCAGACTCGATTGTTACTGAATGCCAAAAATACACAAGTTAATCAAAATTAGATTCAAGGTTGAAAGCCATGATCCGTCATACCAAATGGGAGCAGTAGGCACCAAAGTGTTCAAACCTGTGCTGTATAAATGAAAGATGAGACATGAAGGTAGGTAATATTTCACAGACCAAGCCTGCATGGAATGTACCCAGTAACTGAGGCGCACTTTCAAAGTGTCGGCTGCATAGGACTGACAGGTCTGGTGCCACTACACAGCCAGAGCTGATGCTGCTGCCACTCGCCTCAGACAGCGTGTACTGGGTGGGTGCTTCCTGCAACTGTCCCAGCCAAAGCCAGCTGCCTGGAGTGTAGAAACATCAACCATTGCACTTTATCAAAAATAAACAGTTTTATGTCTTAATCCTGTTTCACTAATGCCAATGGGTGTCAGATGGAAATCCACTCACCACACCTGGTGTGATGGTTGGACAGCCTCCTGAACCCAGCCAGCCCTCTGCGCCCCCCCAATGTTATGTCCAGCCCCATGGACAGTACATCTGGTAAAAGAAGTCCTCTGGCATCAGAGGCAACTTCTGCCCCACCTCCCAGCCCAGCACTATGCTTTTGTGAGTGATTCTTGGTTTTGGCTATGTTTTCTGTGTTACAAGTACAATTAGCCCGTAGGACATTCTCATCAGCTTAAAAATGTCTTAATGCTATCGGCATTTAGTTAGGTGTCAATGCTGCAGTTAGTTTGCGTACTGGTTGTGTTGCACAATGACAGTGCCAGTTAGACTGTACCGTGGCCTGACAAGATTCAGATCACTGCTGCACTCTATAGCTGACACTTCTACGAGTACTACACGTAAGGTTTAATGTTAGTAAGTCCCTGCTTGTTTGTTTACTGTGGTGATAGAGCATATTTTCCATATTATCAAATGGTGGTTGCACAAATAATGGAAACGTGAATATCACTGAAGCACCAAGAGATCAATTTTTTGAATGTGTGAGTAGCATGGCTATATCATTCAGCAACTCTGCAATGGAGCAGTAATATTTCATGTGCAAAGGAGCAGTAATATCACAGGAGCCCGTTGACATTTTGCTAGCCATTAATGAGTGTTGGCAAGCTGAGCCGGTACAGGGAAAAGCCTCACTGAGTATCATTATCATGCCTATAAATCCTGTTGCAGCTAATTTGGTGCCTCTTATTTTTAGGATAAATTCACTGACAATGTATCAGTATTTATTCGCAATTTGAAAGCTGCCCCTAACTAACCATATGCAATCATGTCTCATCAGGCCAGTTCGCAAAGTTACAGTTGAATGGTAACTCAAAGATACACATAATGTACCTTGCAATACAGTTGGTAAAGCCTTTTAGTAATCTGTACAGATGCCTGTTCCTAAATCAATGTCTCAAACAGTTGAGTGCGACACTTTCTAGAGAACAGCTCAATGGTTTGATGCAGAAATGGAATCAATCAGTAGATGCATTTTCAGACATAATTATGAAGGTCAATACACATTCCTAAGCATTAAGGTAAAACGCTGAAACTGATAAGATTTATTCTGGTGGAGGCTGGACCCTGGATGTATTTTTTATGAGCATTTCCAGGCAATATGTTGCGACTACATGTATAGGTTGCGTGGAGTAGGAGACAATGATGTCGTGTCATTGGGATCAACATGGCTCAGTTTCATTGTTGGTGTATGAAATTTTCAGGACCAGATGGAAGTACTGTCATTCGTTGTCCTTCATCTGTATTTTCTGGATATGGGGCAACAAACAGTCCAGCTGTGAACGACCACTGCCAGTGTGACATTGTCACAAGTTTCAAGTATAATGCAGATGGTACCAAATACACCTCAGATGTGTCCACTGAAGTTCAATTTGCACAGTATTTTACCAACAGATACAGAATTGACATCATGGGTTGTCAGGTGTTCTGCCGGATATCAGTGTCGTACTTGCACGATATTTCGGTCATGTAGCTCGTAACCATCATCAGGTGCGACCTGAGACTGCTCCTCGAGTGGACCTGGTCCAGTATTTATGCCTATGGTATTCCCCCTCCACCAACGGCTGCAGGCACTTCCTCTGTGGTCGGCGCCCATTCCCTGTGACCTGCTGGAGCGTTGCTGCTCATACCGCAGAGGGAACGCTTGGTACCCCAGACTGTAGATGAAACCCCCAGGAGCGGGTTTGGTGGGCGCGGACCGCAGAGGGAACACCTAGAACCGCAGCGGATGGAATAGGGAGCGGCAATGCTCCAGCAGGTCGCAGGGAATGGGTGCGGACCACAGAGGAAGTGCCTGCAGCCATTGGTGGAGGGGGAAGGCCATAGGCATAAATATTGGACCAGGTCCACTTGAGGAGCAGTCTCAGGTTGCACCTGATGAAGGTTACGAGCTACGTGACCGAAATATCGTGCAAGTACGACGCTGATATCCGGCAGAACACCCAACAACCCAGGATGTCATTAGATCGCCGGGAAAGCCTGAAGAGTTACTTGACATACAGAATTGATACTCTTGGTGATTGTGGGTAGTGACCTATCAAGTGAGATGATGAGTGCTGTGGAGCTGTTGGAATCCACTAAAGAGATGAATACATTGTATATTTTCTGCGTGGTAATATAGCAAGTGTAAGAGAATAGGTCGAGCTTGTATAGTCCCGAGGTGTGTGGATAACTTCAGTTAGATGAGGTCTGTCTGCCAGGGAATTAAACTTGGACATCCTTCAGGATGATGATTTAGGTATGTCAAGTGGAGATAGTCCCATGCAGACTGTCAATCCATCTACATCACTTTGTACAGACAGACAGAACAGTGGTCAAAGCTTCACTGTGATGATTCAGATTTTTTTAAAATGTGGTGGACCGTTACCAGCAACAACAGCTATGCAATGTATGATACCAGTTGGTAGTGATGGACAAATTCATGGGAAACCATACAGAATCCTGAAAGATCTACAGCCAGTAATGTAAGAATTGCTCGAGCAATAGGTTGCTTAATGGATTATTGAATGTAGTGATAATCTGCATGGTACAGCTGTTTTAATTGTTTCCCAAAAAGTCATCAGATGGAACAAGGAAGTATAGCTTTATATTATACGGGAGACCCTGGCCATCATCTATGGTTTTATGTACTTACATTGTTACCGGCATGGAAGAAATTATTATGATGTGACAGACCATGCTGCATTGAAGTGAGTTCTAGGATTAAAACACTCTTCAACTAGATAACCACCAGTAAGCAGAAAGGCTGGAGTACTGTGAGCAATGAATAACAGCACTACAGAGTGAAAGCAGGAACTTCTGCTAACACTGACTGCCAAATATAGGGAGCAACCACAGTCTGTGACACACAGAAGTTTATTGTGCAGAATGACTGTGGACTGTGCATGGAAGTACCTGCAGCTTTCTAGGAAAGAACTAATCCTAGCATATGACAATTTTTCGGCAGGTCATGGAGGTTGAATACCAATTGAGCAACGAGTAACCAAAAACGTTTGGCCAAGGACCAGGAGCAGGAGCCAGACTTTGAAATTGGCATGTTGTGTACACAGTATACCCTTTCTAACCAATTATTCAGACATCAACTGCAAAGGTTGTCAGAAGCATCCAAACAATTTGAAATGGTGTGGATGGCTGTTGCCTGACCATTTATGGAATGCCAGGTGCTACTGAAATTTCATGTTGCTGACAATAATCACAGATGAGGCTATCAATTTTATGTCCGATCTGATGAAAAAGTTATCAAATTTACTAAGCATTCACAACCTTATTACTAGACCTACCCTTCAAATGGAAGAAGGCAGGATTTTCATCTTACAATTGCCAAATTTTACATTTTTTGGTGAACACCAACCAAATGACAGAGGTGCGACTCCCATATGCTGTATCAGCTTATAACTGTAAAAGAACACACCAATATTGTGCTTTCACCCTGTCATATAGTATAGTATATGGCTGGAAGATGCCTTCACCATTTGAGGTAGTGAAGACTCTATTTGGGAGAAATGGGGACTTAGTGAAGAAGTTTCTAAAAATATTGTGCTATCTATAACAGAGGGTGAAGAAAAGTGATGCTCAAGCATCAGGACCACACAGGACAGTGTGTCAGTAACCTGCCACAGTATTCAGTTGGACAATGGGTTCTATAGATGATGATTTGTTCTGTCATCTCTACGGATCTGTTTTCTATGAAGAAAAACCTCTGCTGTTATGCATTGAGCCATTCTATAGGACACTGCATATTGACCAGTAGTATGACTATCTTAGTAATGGATATATGCACACTTTTGGAAAGGGGGAAAAATTGACACACATTTCTTTCTGCCAGATGGTTTATTCCAGAGTATCTAGGATGCGGATCATAGTTCTATTCGTTCTATACTTCAGTAAGTGAAGAGTAGTAGAATTGCTACAGTATCAGCTGCCTGAAGCAGGAGTATTACTTGCCAGAAAAATGGGACACCACACTTGCTAGTAATCATTAGAAGTTGAGACTGTTCCTTCTTATATTTAAAAGAAGTCTCAGAATTATCCAACTCTTAGGTATGGGCTGTTACTGGCTCTCAAATTACATGGTAAAGAAAACAACAGATTTGATGTGTACACTATTCGCTTCCATACTTAAGAACGGTTTACAGTCTTCAGTGTCTCCCAATTCCCTCAAAGTTTGCAAAGTACTTCCAGTATTTAAATTAGAACACGGTCCTGATCAGCAGACGGTCCTGATCAGCAGACGGTCCTGATTAGCAGACGGCCCTGATCAGCAGACGGCCCTGATCAGAAGATGGCTCTGCTTAGAAGACAACCCCACCTTTTCAAGGGCATTCTTGAAAAAAAGATAAAGATTTTTCAGAGGCAGGCCAAAGCGCGCCAGGTATATCAGGTCTTAAGAATAATATGTTATTTTGTTTTGCCATATAAATTATCTCTAGTCTATAAGAATAATGTATATGTGTAACACAATGTATACATGTAACACAATAGCCATTGTTGGTAGTAGCTTGTGACACAAACAATAATAATGACCAAAAACTGTGTAGGGAGTGAGAAAAGGCTAAGGGCGAAGTGCGTTTCTATGGTAGATCACGTGGATTTAACAATTGCAGCCAATACACAGTTTGTCCATGAGCATACAAACATAACGGCAACTTTGTGTAGAAATGTGTTCACTAGCATTATGAATTAGGCCAAGCCCACATGCATCGATTTTTATTGTAAGTAAAAATATTGTACCACTAAATTCTTTTAGAGGAACGAAGGAGACCAGAGGAATTTCTTTGTGCTATTAAAAGAATTTTATTGTATGATATATTTCCGTATGATAAAAGTCGATGCAATTGCACTAAGCCTAAATGTCAATTTGGCGAATGACACATGCTACCTAGGTAAACTTCTCAGTCTAGTTGCATCGAATCAAAGAGGAATATTCGAGTCACTCCTTTTGGTACATTTTCTTCAATTGACTATCTATCGAATATCATCGGTAGACATTTGGCGGTGATAACTGATCAAGTGATAATTGATCATTTATCGACAGGGGGTTCATAATTATTTAATTACTAAAATTGCTATTAAAAAATTGGGGTTGGTGGTAGAAGGGTGAAAATTTAGGGTTGTGTGTATTTTGTAATGCCATACCACAAAAAATAATGAAAAAAATTCTGTCCAAAAAATAAGAAAAAAATTTTTGGGGTGGATCATCTTTATCACTTAGGGGTATGAAAAATAAATTATGAACAATTCTCAGATGTACTGAATATACATGTAAAATTTCATCAGGATTGATCGAGCCGTTTCAGAGGAGTATGGCACTGTGACACAAGAATTTTGTATATAAGGAGGTGGATATTCTGACTAATCAAAATTACAAACTGTTATAGTATCTGTCTCAGAAGTTAACATAATACCTATTCTAAATGCATGCCATTTGTTTTATTTGTCCTTACATTATCAAATTGTTAACAATGAACAAACGAAGAAAAAAAGGCTTACATTAATTTTCAGATGGTTTTCCTTTCTACATTTTTCACATAGCAACCCTGTCATCTGGGAAACCACTAGTTTTTACTCATCATCATCATCATCATCATCATCATCATCATCATCATCATCATCATCGCACATCTGTGAAATTTACATCATCGTTGTCACATTTGGCCGTTTCTTCCAAAAATGTTGCCATTTCCAATGTTGTGGTTACCTTGTGATCTCAGAATACAGCTATTTTTATGCATATACATATAGGATTATGCTTCTACTCTGACGTACGTTACAATATGTCTTGCTTCCAAAGATATTGTCTTCTCACCACTCTCTCATTGGCAGCATTGATCCAGCATCAGAGACACGGTTTCATTCCCGTCATATGTCACAGTGACTGTCGACTACATGACATCACAAAACACTTACATATGCCTCTGTTCCTCATCTAGACTTTTACTGTTTCCTGCAGAAATGAATACTCTTGTTGAGTTCTTGTAAAATTTTACAGTCAACTCAATTCCGACTACAAACTGATTCAGGCAAACTGCAATTTAAACATGTTATATGTTCCTAAAAAGCTGAAGCACGTAAGATAGATTCCCATGGTTGGCCAATAAAACAATGTAATTTTCTGGCCACGCGCTACTCCCCTGCCTGTACTAATCGAGTTTTCACCTAAGCTGATATCACTGTTCCTCTTCCAATGCTTCTACAGTGTTGTGCTTGATCGACTGTTAAACACTGATTGCAATATCTTCTGGGGCACAAGTCATATGTAACAGCAGCAGTAGCAACAGCTAACACATAATTAAATGTCATGATTCAGTTCAATTCTCAAACTTCCTCTCGGCTTCTATCTTCTGACATCTATTGGTACCAGCTCTATGACACGTCTTGCCACTGCAATTTATTCTTGAAAATGCATTTAATATGATTTATTTCATTTGTTCCATCTTTTTTTGCCAGAATGTCAGCATCATGTTCAACAGCTGATTAAAAACTGGCAACATTTTTATACAGTATTCTATTACATGAACAGCGACCGAATTTATCATTTGCAATGCACTTATTAAATCATTGCAGTCTCTCAATCAAAATATTGATCTGGTTTCAGAACCCAGTAACTTTTTTGAAGGATAACATTTCTCCTTTATTTCAACATGGTATCCATACATATATGAGAACTTTTACTCTGAACCTGTTCACATACAACAACAGTTTGTAAATGATACAATATGGCACAGTTTCCTCCCACGTTCCACAAAATAGCTATAGCTTTATCAGTGAATATAATGGGACTCTTTATTTTCCAAAAGATGAAATGGGTAAAATCCCTTGTCTTATAATTGTCGGAGATATCTCACTTACTTACATATATCCAATGTGTTCGCAAGCATTATGAATTAGGCCAAGCCCACACACATCGATTTTTATTGTAAGTAAAAATATTGTACAATTAAATTCTTTTAGAGGAACAAAGGAGAGCAGAGGAATTTCTTTGTCCTATTAAAAGAATTTGATTGTATGATATATTTCCGTATGATAAAAGTCGATGCAATTGTGCTAAGCCACGTATCCTACATGAAATAAGCAAAGCATTTGTCTACATTCCCTTCGACATCCTGACAACAGAACTAGAATCTTATGGAGTATGCAATCCAGAATTAGCATTAATAGCTTCATATCTTCATAATACAACACAGCTTGTCACAGTTGAAAATAAACACACCCCTTTACGTGGTGTTCAACAGGGCACATTACTTGGACCATTCTTCTTCAAATTCATTTTCAGTGATTTTCCTCTCTGTACAAATCATACTCTCATATGCTATGCAGACAACACAACACTGGTAGTGTCACATCACAAGAACTCAGCCTTGCATAACAGTAAACAGGAAATGCTCAAATCTGCCCTTCACTGGTTCTCAGCAAATAAAATACTCTGTGATCAATATGCTTTCCTAACAGTTTTACAGATCTGTTTTCAATGTCCTTGGGCAATCATAAAAGAAGCTGTTTTGTTTTCTCTGGATTACAAACTTAACTGTGAAGAATATGTTAGTCAGGTATGCAATAGATTTCTATGATCTCCTACTTGCTTTGGAAACTTACAGACATGATTAGTATTGACTTCCTGAGACTAATATACTTTGGATTGTTGCCATCACATATTACTCATGGCCTTCTCAATTGATAAGACACCCTCCTACACTGCCAAAATTCTCAGAAGACAGGAAAGATTGTAATGCACAATGTGTAAAACAAGTCCCAGAGAGCACTGTCATCCTCTCTTTACCAGGCTCAGACTATTGACTGTTGTAAACATAATCATGTACACATGTATCTGTTTACTACATGTAAACATAAAATTCTGCTAGGGTAGAAATTCATACTACAACAATAGAATGAAGGCGGATGATGCCATACCAAGATACAGGTTAACACCACCTTGTGTCTAACACAAGCTGAATATTTTAAAACCCTTCAATTAATAACACAAAGTGTTCGGGGCATGCCATTACAATTTTTTAAGGAAAGACTGCACAATTGGTTATTGGAGAACCCATTTCTCTGTTTGCAAGATTTCATGATCCGAGTAGTGCTGAGATCAGTCTGTAAAATCAACTATATCCACTGTTTATTTTGTTAACTGATGGGCCCTCATAAACAGAATAATGTACAATGGTTATTACCATGTAAGATAATAGCTAATTGCACTGACAGCATACAATTAATAATTCTTTAATCACTGCATCAGTATATTTGGTATTTGTTAGCTTTGTACGTTAATTGTGCTCACCAGGTTAGTAATTGTAATGTGGAATGAACACTATGTTCACTGCCTTACCATGTACAGTATTTACAAATTCCCTGTATATCAACCCTCTCTATTAACTGTAAATAGCTCTAGAAAATTTCATTGTGATTTTTGCAAAAAACAAAGCCTATTTCTAGCTGAATGACCATTGGCGATAAATATTCTTGACAGTCAGTCATCTGAGATACCACTTTTGACACAATGACAGTTTCAGAAAATTATAGTTCAAATTGGGGATGAGTATGGCGAAAAACCAAATCACAGTGAACTCCGCTGGCTTAGCTGCATAAATGTCCTGAAAAGTTTTTTTGACTACAGAATCCCAATAAATCAGTTTTTAAAGATCAAAAGAAGGCATCACCACAAAACAGAATATCCAGAGTGGGCTGCCGACCTCGGTTTGTGTTGGATATTACAGGACATTTGATTCATTTGCACACTAGCCTGCAAGGTGAAAATCAATTAATTTATGAAATGACTGAAAAATATAAATCACTTTCATGAGAAAACTTCCAATGTGGAAAGACAGACAAAGCATAGAAGTGTGCTGCATTTTTCTGATGACAGTTACTCTCCAGGATAAGAATTACAAGGAGTATATTCTAAATGATTAATGGAAAATCTCATATAAGATGTGAAACAAATACTAACAAAGAGATAGAGGGGCTGGCCAGTACTTACCTCAGCTCAGTACAGCCGATAGATACACATAAAACAGAACTGAAAATTTACATTCCTAGCTTTCAGAACTTTGTTCCTTCATCAGGGAGGAGAGAGGGGAAGAAAGGGAAGAAGGGAAAGTGGATTCAGTTACTCACAACCCAGGTTATGAAGCAACAGGGAAAGGAAAATAGGGAGGGTAGCAAGGATGGAGGCATGGTTGTCAGAGGGAAGCCAAAGATATTCTACTGTAAGTACTGTGCCAGCTTCAAACCAAAGAGGATGCATACAGAAGTAAGGAGGTATATAGTGTAAAGATAAACACAACTATGTAGGATGAAAAGATGCGTGAATGGCTAAAGAGGAAAGGGAAAGAGAAGAAGACTGAAGAGTAAATGGGATTGAGGTTGTTTAACGTAGGTTCAGTCCAGGGGGATGGCGGGATGAAAGGATGTGTTGGAGTGCAAGTTCCCATCTCCGCAGTTCAGAGGGACTGGTGTTGGGTGGGAGAAGCCAAATGGCACATACGGTGTAGCAGGTTCCTAGGTCCCTAGAATTATGCTGGAGGGCATGCTCCGCTACTGGGTATTGGGCATCTCCTAGGCGGACAGTTCGTCTGTGTCCGTTCATGCGCTCAGCCAGTTTGGTTGTTGTCATGCCGATGTAAAAGGCTGTGCAGTGCAGGCATGTCAGTTGATAAATGACATGTGTGGTTTCACATGTAGCCCTGCCTCGAATTGTGTATGTTTTACCAGTAGCGGGGCTGGAGTAGGTGGTTGTGGGGGGATGCATGGGGCAGGTTTTGCAGCGGGGTCGGTTACAGGGGTAGGAACCGCTGGGTAGAGAAGGTAGTCTGGGAATATTGTAGGGTTTAACAAGGATGTTATGGAGGTTAGGGGAGCGACGAAAGGCAACTCTGGGTGGTGTGGGGAGAATTTTGTCAAGGGATGATCTCATTTCAGGGGTTGACTTGAGAAAGTCATATCCCTGGCGGAGTAATTTGTTGATGTTTTCGAGGCCAGGATAATATTGGGTGACAAGGGGGATGCTTCTGTGTAGTCTGGGGGTAATTAGTACAATGAAGGATGAACCTGGGTGATTTAGGGATATACTACATCCATTCCAAGCTTTCAAATTATTTTTGAGACCACTTGCTACTTCTGTAGATGACACTTCCTGCAATTTGTAAATGGAAGTAATACATGGACCTACAAAGTAATTGCCTCTGATAGGCAACTCGTTTACAGAAAGAAGTTTAATACAATACTATCGTAACTCTGCACTACAACAGCTTCCTCGTTGATTTTGGATTTGACATAAGTTTGAAAAAGAGATTTTCAAATATTAAGAAAATTAATAAATAACTGTTAAGAGCAATCAGTGATTAAAATTTACACAACTGTTTGCATTTGTCTTTATGTATCAGTTTTGTACCAGACTTCAATGTCACTGTAAATTCGCCTTGTGGTACTTAAATTGGATAATGGTTTTTTGCAATTGCAAGTATACCTTTACTGAAGTAGAGAAGATCATGCAGGTCCATACATTCAGTGAGAGTATACATTTGAATTCCTGAAAGTACTAACCACAGAGCATACTTCAAATTAGGTGTTGGCTATGAGTGAGTTACTTGCAAATGAGAATTTCATTCACGACAAAAAATTTTCATCACTCCCAGCAAACTTCATTGGCTACAATCGCATATAATGTAGGTGTTTTCTTGTCTGTTGACTAAATATACAAAATATACAAAAATTTTAAGTCTAAAGTAGTATTCTGAAGGTTTCTTGAACAATTCAAGAGCTCTGTCTAAAAATGTTGCATTATGGCAGTCACATCTGACTGAACAATTCTTTACATCTCTAATTACACAACATTTACAAAACAGTTGTAGTTTGTTAGAACAATTTGTGTCTTTATGAAAAGCATTTTAAACCACCTTTCTATTGTTGCAGGATGGTTTGGTAAATGCCAAAATTTAAGAAGAGAAGGGATAATAGAGGAAAAAGATACAAAAAGTGAATGAAAGAAGTGGTTAGTTGTATGATGGAAGGAAATTTATCACAAACCAGAGAAGATACAGGATCTCCCAGTGATAACTTTTAAGAGACTTTGAGAGGTGAACAGGCTTGTAAAGAAAGCAATTTGTGTGTGATTGTGAAATGCCACATTTTCCACAACCTCCAGACATGTAATGTAGTGGTCTGCTTGCAACACAGTGGTAGGCTGCTGACCATATCTAACTTTGTACTTTGAAAATTGCCTGTCTAAAGAAGATTAGAAGTATGATAATGATAGTATACTGTAGATCGGGACACACTTTGTGTGCTGAATCCAAAATGACATATTTAAGAATTTCCTCCATGATGAGTATTAGCACCTTAAACTTGAACTATGAAGTACATCACATGTGGTACATGATTTTTGTCTAGACTTTTATGAACGATGAGGATATGCACTTATTCTTTACTGGCCTGTAACCAGGAACAACGTGTGTGACGGGTCAGGTGGCGCAATTGCTCACAATTCTTGGGCTACCGCAGACAAAGGATACGTCTGATCACAGTATATGTAATGAGAGAGTTTGTGATGAATGTGGTATGAGCATCCTTCAAAGGGCGAGGACTAAAGTTAAACATGATTGACTAACCACATATATCCCACAGAAAAACAGGAGCACAAGACAACGAGTGCTACCACACACCAGAAATACTTGCAGCCCTAGATGGACAAACAGATATGTCACATGCATTGCAAGGTCAGGTCAGAGGCCACATGCATGGAAGATGGTGCTCCATACAGTTTGAGCCCCATACAGAGCAGGTAATAGTGAAGTATTTTGTGGAACTATTATATTGTAGGTTGAATCAGAGTTAAAGCACAAGCAGGATGCATACGTGTTTGAGCAATACGAGATTTTTATGTTCACATTTCAATTTTGAATTGAGGGAACTGTTACACAGTGAAAAGGCCATTTTACATGAGCAGGCAATGGTAAACACATACAAGCTTGTGATAAAAGGCTTCTACCACATTATACAAGCAAGCTATTGCGAGGATAATATTTAAGAATTTCAAAGGTTTCTACAAAAACTAGACTATTACAGCTTGAATTTTTTATCAAGATTCTTTGGTTGCTGACACAAGCTAGAGGACTTTCCGCAGCCATACAAACCAAATAACTGAAAACTGAAGATGGAGATTCCCAAATGAGTACCTTTCAAAGATCAGCAGCCTCAGAACCCACAAATGTGTAATGACAACAATTATGACAGTAGGTTCAGTAGAAATAGCTATGAGTTGAAAAGATTGTGGAGGTTGGATCCACAGACGGAGGAAATAATCCTATAGGACACAGTCCCTCACAACAACAAAAGCAATGATGATGACAATACAGGTGATAGTTGAGTAAACAGTCAGGGTAGGATAGATGATGATGATGATGATGATGATGATGATGATGATGATGATGATGATGATGCCTGGTTTGTGGGGTGCTCAATTCGGTGCTTGTCAGTGCTTGTACAAAACCTTAATTTTACTCAGTCCAGTCTCACCACTTTCATGAATGATGATGAAATGGTGAGGACAATGCAAGCTTACAGTCCCTGGGTGGAGAAAATACCCAACCCAGCTGGGAATTGAACCCAGGACCCCGTGAACAAGAGGCGGCAGCACCACTAGCCACTACAAGGGTTAAAAGGAGCTGTAGTAGTAGCACTCACTTTTTACATCATGAAGATATAAGGGGATGGTATCTGATATAAGTTGTTCCATTTTATGTGCATCTATATCTACATACATACTCTACAAGCCACAGTATAGTGTGTGGCCAACTGTATCCTGTAACTCAATTAGTCATTTCCATTTCTGTTCCACTCACAAACAGAGTGAGGGGAAAACAATTATCTGAATGCTTCCATTCAAGCCCTAATCTTTCTCTCTCATCTTATCCACATGGTCCTTATGTGAAATGTACGTTGCCAGCAGTCATTATGTAGTCAGCTTCAAATGCTGGTGCTCTAAATTTTCTCAACAGTGTTCTTAAAAAAGAAGGTCACTTTCCCTCCAGGGATTCCCATTTAACTTCCAAATTTCTGTAATGCTTGCATGTTGTTCAAACCTATGGGTAAAAGAGCTTGCAGCCTGCCTCTGAATCTTTCTTTAATCCGACCTGGTACTGATCACAGAAAGTCATTCACCCTGCGATTATTTTTGTAGGTGAAGTCTTGCTGTTTTGCATGAAGTGTTACTATGGTTATCAGCAATGTCACATATGATAAGAGTGAAGATGAGAAAATGTCACTAATTCTGTCGTCACAAAGAATTGCTGTTATGGCAGCAATTGTGGAGAAAGAGAAGTTTTAATTGTAGGAAGGAGGAAATTCAATGCTAATTAGGTTGGCCCAGACATACTGAGGACATAAACTGTCACATACACAGTTTTAGGAGTAGATTTTTAAAATTAACATCAAGCACTATTGAATTTGAGTGGTGCAAAAGTAGAGCTGAATGTAAATGGTATTTTTGTGTTGTTAAGGGCAGCTGCATCAAACCAGTACTTGGACTGAAGACCACAACAAGAACATTGTTTGAAAACTGTGTTTTGATATAACATATTGGAACAGATTGACTGAGGTTTCTCACTCATTCTAGATCATAAACTGAGCTAGGATCCTTTGATGGGGGTAAAGGTTAGATTGGAATGTCATGTAGTGACCATGATTCATGTTCTAAATTGTCCTCAAGACAACTTTCACACAGATTAAAATTGTGGGCTGGACTGGGGGTCAAATCCAGAAACTTTCCCTTTCATAGTCAGGGCCTCTACCAAATGAGCTACCCAAATACATCTCATAACCTGCCTTCACAGATGGATATCGGTGAGTATCTCATCTCTTACCTTCCAAATTTCACTGAATTTTCCAGCATATGTTTTGGGACTAACACTCCTGGAAACGATCCCTCAGGTTGTAGTTAAGCCATACCTCCAAAATATGCTTTCTTCCAGCAATGGTATTCCCAGAATGTATGCAGAAGAACTTCAGTAATGTAGGGAAAGTACGAGATGAGGCTCTCGTAGAAGTACAATGGTGAGGGCTGTTCACAAGTCATGCTTGGATAGCTCAGTCGGTAGTGCATTTGCCCTCAAAAACAAAAGATGCCATATTCAAGACCGAGTACGGCATGTGTCAGGAAATTTCTAGTTTCTAATCATCACAAACCTTGCAGCAGAGTGAAAATTCATTTTGAAATGTGTATAAATTTCACCACGTTGAAAGTTCTTCAGATTCAGACAGACTGTAAATGGTTGACTTTTGCAATACCAACCTCATGAGAAAGGGAGGCAGAGAAAGAACTGACACTGAAAGGATGCAACATATTATTGGCAGAGGTAACAAATTCCCTTGTCATGCAGTGCAACACCTTACAAATCCATCCATATTTAAATGCCAACCTGGAATACTCATAGATTTCCCACATTCACCATTGGAGGGCATACCAGTAGGTCGACACACCAATGTTGATGAAATGTACTCATTGTTTCTAATATGAACAACCATCAGTTGTATAATGGAATGACAACAATGAAAATTTCTGCCAGACCAGGACTCTAACCCAGATTTCTCCTTATTAAACAGAGTAGCCTTACCATTAGCCTATCCAACTGCGATTCATGGGCAAACCCAAACTTCCACTTAGTGTCAACCATGTGTCTTCAACTCCACACTCTTACATTCATTATGTATAGTCTTGTACAGGCAAAATATTTTAATCGAAATTCACAATTTATTTTAAAGTCACTTACCTGGTGTCAGCAGATAGACATGCTCTATGTTGATCAGAAGTACAATGCACTGTTGCTTTGGACATGCAAGCCTGTCTGAAGGAACATTGCACTGTACTTCTGAACATCAAAAGCACTGAATTACCCCACTCCAGTGTTCACATTACCACAATTCACACAATGTATAAGGAAACACAGGTTATTACAATTACTATACAATTATGGCTAGTAGTTTTCTTCTGACATTCATCAAGGCTGTCAAAGAGGATGCAACAATTTTTGTAGCTGTAACATAAAATATGGGTGTAAAAAATACCCAGGTTTGTGTTGGTACAAATATAACATTTTCATAACCAAGAGCAGAGGCTTTTTCTAGAACATCAAATCTGTTAAAGTTGCCGCAGAGCCATTTCATAGATGGAGGTATTATGCTATGTAACAGACTGAAGTTAAGACGTTTCTCTACCACATTCTTCATAACTGATCAAATAAGTGGCCTAACAATAACAAACTGCATTACTGAGGTAGAACTATAGAAAGGCAGGATGTATAGATGACATCATGCCTATTTCCATGATGAATAGTTCAGTCTTTTAAGTACATTCTACACAAAGACACTAAGGGTTACTCTACTGAAGTCATTAATGACATATTTGATGTCCTGAACTACATAATCCCAAAAGATGAAGGTTCACCTCTATGCAACAGATTTGGAATCATTGTTACAATTCAAGAGGATATTGTAAAAAATTACTCTATTGCAGAAACTCTCAGCAACTGCATCACACACACTCTCTCTCTCTCTCTCTCTCTCTCTCTCTCTCTCTCTCTCTCTCTCTCTCTCTCTCTCCCTTACCTGCCCACAAACACAAACACAAACATACAAAAAAAGTTATGTGCATGAAGCTTGCTGCCTATGCTAACCGCAATTCAGTACATTTACAATGCCAAGTGGCATAGAACATGGTTGTTGCTAGTTGTAATAGGAAGAGTAGTGACGTTCAAGTTCCATAGCAACAGTGTTCAGCTGGAAGCTGGAGTCAATGTAATGTCCAGAAACATCACAACCTACAGAGTAGTGGCTAACAACAGATAATGCATGTGATGTTGGTGGATTGGTGGATTGACTACAGATACGTAGAAATAGTGTGCTGCCACAATCCCTTAAACACCCGGTTCTTTTTATTCAGGAAAAGTGCTCAATCAGACCATTGGGCAGCCAACTCCTTGTTGCTCATAGCCAGTTTCTACTGTTACATCTACATCTACATGTAAATATGTACTCTGCAAATCACTGTGAGGTGCATGACAGAGGGTATGTCCCATTCTTTTATTTATTAGCGTTTCTTCCTGAGCCATTCATGTATAGAGTGTGGAAAAAATAATTGATTGAATGCCTGTGTGCATGCAATAATTTTTCTAACCTTATTCTCACAATCCCTATGTGTGTGATATGTAAGGTGGTGTTGTATATCCTTGGAGTAATCATTCAAAGCCGGTCCTTGAAACATTGTTAACAGACATTCTCAGGACAGTTTACATATATCTTCAAGAATCTTCCAGCTCGTTTCCTTCAGTATCTCTGTGAAACTCTACCACAGATTAAATAAATTGGTAACCATTTGCCCTGCCTTTCTATGTATATGTTGAATAGTCCCTGTTAGTCCTATCTGGTCTGGGTCCACACACTTGAGCAGTATTCTAGGATGGGTTGCATGAGTGATTTGTAAGCCATCTTCTTTGTAAATTGCTTGCACTTCTCTAGTATTCTACCAATAAAGTGAAGTCTACCACTTGCTTTACCCACAACTGAACCTACGTCCTCCTTCAGTTGCCAGTGACTCATTGATAAATAGTCATAGGACATTCAGTTTTTTTCATTTTGTGAATTGATAGATTTTATTTTTCTGAAAATTAAGAGCAAGTACTAAGTCTCTGCACCATTTTGGAATCTTAGAAACATCTGACTCAATATTTATGGAGCTTCTCCCACATAGTACTACATTATAGGTAACAGCATCATCTGCAAAATGTCATTAATATACAACATGAAAAGCAGGAGTCACAACTCACTTTCCTGGGGGCACACCCAACATTACTTCTGCATCTGATGATGACTCTCCATCAGAGATACCATGCTGTTTGTTCCCTACCAAAATCTTCAGATATGCTCCATCAAACCTAATTTCTCACTTGGAGTAGTGCCCTCAAAGTTCACACTTTACAGTGCTGCAAGTGTGATTCAGCCATTCACTCTAACCCTGTGGGCAGTAACACCTACTTCTGTTGTGCAGCCAGTTGCATCCTTTGATTTTTATAATGTATACAATTACCCTCCAGTGTAGTAATAAGTCTGAATGCAAATTGTGTTATTCAGAACCAAGAGTTCCTAGAATTTCCTGGAGCTAGTAGCCTTTACAATCCCAAAACCTGTGACCCTCATATATGCTCTGTGACTGTTGGTACTGATCAAAGCAATAAACCTGCTGTCACTCAACGTTTGTCTTTCTGCATTTGCTTTCAATCACTTGGGAAGTGCAGACTGACCTATAGCACATGTCTTCCCTCTATCTGAAGTAACAAGAACACACTATGGTGGTTGGTGATGACAAAGTGTTGCATTTTCAAAAATCTTTCATTATGTCAATAAAACTTTTCTTTGGTGTTCAAAACCCTTAAAAGTACACTACTGGACATTAAAATTACTACACAAAGAAGAAATGCAGATGATAAATGGGTCTTCATTGGACAAATATATTATACTAGAAATGAAATGTGATTACATTTTCATGAAATTTGGGTGCATAGATCCTGAGAAATCAGTACCCAGAACAACCACCTCTGGCCGTAATAACAGCCTTGATATGCCTGGGCACTGAGTCAGACAGAGCTTGGATAGCATGTGCAGGTACAGCTGCCCATGCAGCTTCAACACGATATCGCAGTTCATCAGGAGTAGTGACTGGCATATTGTAACGAGCCAGTTGCTCGGCCACCATTGACCAGACGTTTTCAATTGGTGAGAGATCTGGAGAATGTGCTGCCCAGGGCAGCAGTCGAACATTTTCTGTATCCAATAAGGCCCGTACAGGACCTGCAACAGGCGGTCGTGGTTTATCCTGCTGAAATGTAGGGTTTTGCAGGGATCGAATGAAGGGTAGAGACACGGGTCATAACACATCTGAAATGTAACGTCCACTGCTCAAAGTGCCATCAATGCGAACAAGAGGTGATCGAGACATGTGACAAATGGCACCCTATACCATCACGTCGGGTGATACACCAGTATGGCAATGACAAATACATGCTTCAAACATGCGTTCACCATGATTTCGCCAAACTCGGAAGAGACCATCATGATGCTGTAAACAGAACCTGGATTCATCTGAAAGAAATGACGTTTTGCCATTCGTGCATCCAGGTTCATCATTGACTACACCATAGCAGGTGCTCCTGTCTGTGATGCAGCGTCAAGGGTAACCAACGATGTTTGCAGCAGCATGGACTATCACCTCGGAGACCTTCGATGTGAACTGTTCGTGCAGATGGTTGTTGTCTTGCAAACATCCCCATTTATTGACTCAGGGATGGAGATGTGGCTGCATGATCCACTACAGCCATGAGGATAAGATGCCTGTCATCTCGACTGCTAGTGATACAAGGCCGTTGGGATCTGGCACAGTGTTCCATATTACCCTCCTGAACCCATCAATTCCATATTGTGCTAACAGTCATTGGATCTCGACCAACGCAAGCAGCAATGTCGCGATAGGATACAATCTGACCTTTATCAAATCAGAAACATGATGGTATGCATTTCTCCTCCTTACACGAGGCATCACAACAACGTTTCACCGGGCAACGCCGGTCAACTGCTGTTTGTGTATGAGAAATCGGTTGGAAAGTTTCCTCATGTCAGCACGTTGTAGGTTTTGCCACTGGCGCCAACCTTGTGTGAATACTCTGAAAAGCTTTACATTTGCATATCACAGCATCTTCTTCCTGTCCGTTAAATTTCACGTCCGTAGCACATCATCTTTGTGGTGTAGCAATTTTAATGGCCAGTAGTGTATATACATCAGTTACATATTAAATTGTAAACTAAATCAAGATAGCTTGTTTTTTGTTCTTGCAGGTGGGAACTGTGTGATTTTTATAACAATTACACCATTTGGTGTAAGGAAAAAAGGTTGTGTCTTTACACTAGTTCTGCAGACTGGTGAGGTCACCCTATGAACTTATTTGATACCTCAATATTGCCAACGTATCTTCTGTTCATTTATTACTCTGCTCCATCATTTGATCAGCTGACACACACAAATGCTATGGACAACAGATTTCATTACAATTTTAAGCTTGACATTCCAGCCTATTTAGATCATTTGGTCAAAGTTGCTTATGAGAATCATTCAATTAATGCTGCCAGGAATACATCAGCATGGAAATATGGCAATGAAACAACTAAGGGCAAATCTAAATAACATAGTTGAGTCCAGAAACTTCCGTACAATGTGAGTTTATGCGAAGTTACCTGAGCTCATTATCTGCGTACATAGACCTGTAAAGACTGCTGTGTCACTGACTTCATTGGTGGACTGACTGATCTCTATTTTGGTGAAAAAATTACAAGTTCCCCACAGATTTGATACAGTTCCCCACAGTCGTTTAATGAACAAAGTAAGAGGATATGAACCATCAGATCAATTGTGTGATTGGATTGAAGAGTTCCAAGATAACAGATTGCAGCATGTCATTCTCAATGGAGAGAAGTCTTCCAAAGAGTGATTTCAGGTGTGCTGCAGGAGAGTGTCGTAGGACCATTGCTATTCGCAATATACATAAATGATCTTGTGGATTACATCAGAAGTGCTCTGAGGCTTTTTGCGGATGATGCTGTGGAATATCGAGAGGTTGTAACAATGTAAAATTGTACTGAAATGCAGGAGGATTTGCAATGAATTGACGCATGGTGCAGGGAATGGCAATTGAATCTCAATGTAGATGAGTGTAATGTGCTGTGAATACATTAAAAGAAAGATCTCATATCATTTAGTTACAATATAGCAGGTCAGCAACTGGAAGCAGTTAATTCCATAAATTATCTGGGAATACACATTAGGAGTGATTTAAAATGGAATGATCATATAAAGTTGATCATCGGTAAAGCAGATGCGAAACTGTGATCCATTGGAAGAATCCTAAGGAAATGCAATCCAAAAACAAAGGAAGTAGGTTACAGTACACTTGTTCGCCCACTGCTTGAATATTGCTCACCAGTTTGGGATCCGTACCAGATAGGGTTGATAGAAGAGATAGAGAAGATCCAACGGAGACCAGCGTGCTTCATTAGAGGATCATTTAGTAATCGCGAAGGCATTATGGAGATGATAGATAAGCCCATACCAAGCTACTGAGTGTCTCTCCTCCAAAGTCTTCCACTGGAGATTTTGTTGAAGTTTTGAGAATATACCTTCACTGAGGAGTCAAGCAGTATATTGCTCCCTCCTACCCATATCCCGCGAAGAGACCATGAGGATAAAATCAGAGAGATTAGAGCCCACACAGAGGCATACTGACAATCCTTCTTTCCACGAACAATACGAGACTGGAATAGAAGGGAGAACCGATAGAGGTACTCAAGGTACCCTCCGCCACACACCGTCAGGTGGCTTGCGGAGTATGGATGTAGCATGTAGATGTAGATTTTGAGTTAGGTGAAACAACAGCATTGCTCCAGCAGATTGCCACAACTTTGGATCTCTGCTTATTACATTGGCCACAGTGGTGGAGAGGAGATGGTCCACTTCACAATACAAGTAGTGGAAATCGGGGTCTCACAAGCTATTAAAAAAAAGTCTGTTGTAAGGTGCTGACTGACAAGGGGTAAAATGTAAGGTGGATCCTTCAGCCCACTGTTTCTGGTGAAGGAAAGTGGCCAGATAGGAGGTTGATGGCGATGCTGTTACAAAATGGGTCACAAGACATCCCACGAGAATCAAGAGGTCCGTGCAAAGCCATCTGGGAGGGCAAGGACCGGAAGGGAAGACTTCCAATGCCAACCTTGGAGAGATTAAAGTGAAACCCATAACCATGACAGTGGGACAGTATAACCGAGCAAAGAAACAAAGCATTCCCAACACACCAGTTTGCTCCATTTGATTAAGTAACGGGCTTGCAAAGCTTGACAGCAGTCACGGATGGCAATGGCAATGGTCGTACAACACCACGGGACATGTCGGCGGTGAAATGGTTCATATTAGCGTGGGATAGCTAGGCTAGCAGCATGAACATTTGCATCAGACACTTCATGTAGGACGTCATCAATACAACCCGACAAAGAGGGAGAAAGTACTACCTGTGCAGTATATAGATGCCACCTGGCGTATTGGTAAGACCAACGAGGTAACATGTCCATTGGGGAGTGGGAAGGTAGCAAGAGAATCAATGGGAAATTGTCACTATTGCAAAGGTTGTTGTATGGCAACCAGTGAAGTGAAGGGAGGAGGGAGCGAGAAGAAAGAGAAAGATCAGTGGCAGGAAAGGTACCATGACTGGCACTGAAATGGGTAGGGGAGCCATCATTAAGAAGGCACAAATAGTGGTCTGCATGGAACTGGTCTATGAGAAGACCCCGACTAGATGGAAATGTACTGCTCCACAAGGGATGATGAGCATTAAAATCCCTGAGAATGGGGATGGAAGGAGGAAGTTGCTGAAGAAGGGCAGTTAAGGCAGCAGGTGTAAGAGTCCTACAAGAAGAGAGATAAAGATTGCAAATTGTGATCCCAGAGACCATTGGAAGCAGTTGCTGTTAGGGTCCACCTGAAGTTTGAAGAGGAATCCATGAGCTAGCAACGTCCATACGAACCAATGTACAAATGCCATAAGCGACCAGCAGGGGGCCAACCCGATTTCGACAGAAAGCTTTGAACCCATGGAGGCCTGACGAGTGACCATCAGTAAAATGAGATTCCTCTAGAACCACAGAAGCTGCAGAGTAAAACGAAATAAGGGATTTCAACTCTGCAAGGTGATGGTAGGGTAATATCCATCACAATTACATTGGATAACCACAGAATAATGGTTCAAATGGTGGTGGCGGGGGGGAACAGGCTAAAGCCAGTCATGGCGCAGGGTCACCATCCATCACCAACAAGGAGGGTGCGAAATCCATGAACATTAGGTCAGAGTCAGTTTGCGAAGGTGGGGATGGAACCTCTGGCGACACCATAGGCTCCTTGTCTCAGGACTTATTTTCTTCTTCTTTTCTGTTTGAGATTGAGGAGGGCTATGCTATGAAAGGAAGCCAGCTGCAGAAAGATCTGGAACAGAAAGAGAGTGAGAGCCCTGGGCCCCTACAGACCGTGTCTCTCGTTGGCGTATTGTGGCAGCAGACCTTTGGCCTTGAAGGTAGCAGGAAGGGGGCTCCGGGGATGGGTGCCCTTGACCGGCAGATGCTGAAGAAGTGGGACGCTTCTCCGGCTAGGGAAAGGGAGCAGCGCCAAGAGGGGAGGGTGGGGGAGCCATGGGAGGGGGGGGGGGGGGGGGAAGAGAGGGATTTGGGACTGGGGCAAGGAAGGGGTGAAGATGTAACTGAAGCATAGCTAGATGTCATTGACACAGGATGAAGAAGTGTATACTTCTTTCGGGACTCAGTATAGGTCAGACGATCAAGGAACTTTTAAGAAGGGAAAGAAGATACAGGAGTGTAAGCAGGACAATCCGGTGAATGTGGAGAATGATTCATGGGCCACTCCTGTTCGGTCCCACCACATATTCATTAGTGGCAACCCTGCAACCGTTCCTGACGCGGTTACAACATTGTGGTAACAAAGTAAACGGTAGTAGTTGTTAGCATGGACGCTATGTTGGTCTGCCTTCTGGAACAACAGCAGCAACTCCTGCAGCAGCAGCTCACATAGCAGCAGCAGCTCCAGTTAGCAACCACATCAACTTTTGTAAGATGTCTATTGGACAATGTCAGTGGGACGGATATCCACAACAGCTTCTGAGTCCTCGGGTGTCCGGTGCTTTCCCAAGTCTGCCATCGTTCCCACAATTTAATGATGCTAAAGAACACTGGGAAACATACTTAAATCAGCTGAAACAACATTTCACAGCTTTTCAGGTCATGGGTGACCCTTGCAGTGGTCGTTGCTTTTGTCGTGGGCCTCCCCAGACACATTTTTTCTTCTTCGCAAGTTGGCACCATTGTCTGATCCTGTGGCTCTCTCTTTCCAGGAGATATGCCTTTAGCTGACAAACTATTATTCTCAGCACTACCAAGTGGTCGCCTCTCAGCTGGATTTCCACCAGTGCCATAAACAGCCTGCTCAATCATATTGTTCCTGGGTCACGGACTCGCAGGATGTCAGCTGTCACTGCAATTTTACATGCACCAATCAGCAGTGTAAGGCTTAGTATGCAGATTTCCTCATCCAGGATGTGAGTGTTCAGTTGGCTCCTGATACTAAAGTCCGCACTGCGCTGTTGAAACTCAATAATCCCTCATTGGAAGAGATTCTCTGCATTGCCCACTCATTTTAAATTGCTCAGGCAGCCAACGAGCATCTCATGGGATGGCCACAAGTGGCAGTGATTGATGTGTCTCTGCGGGTTCTGCCCTTGTGACATATACATGGCCCAGCCAACAGAGGCTAGCACCATCGGGATTCCTCTTTGCCTGACATCTCTATTCCATCAGAGCCTCTGGTTGCCCCTCGTCACTGGTCACACAGTCCACTTCCATCTTGCCCACAGTGCTTTACCACACACTCTCAATCTGATTGCCCCCACTGCTGGAAAACGTGCATGCTGTTTGAGAAAGAGGGCCACATCCAATCTGTTTGTTGTAGTCATTTGACTTGCTCCCGTCCTGCCTCTACTGGGCCTCAGGATACAGCACATGCTCTGCAATCAGTCATCGAGCTGGAGGACCCATCAGCACAGAAGCTATTCCTCACACTCCGCCTTTTACTGTCAGTTTGCAGGTCAACACTGTGGCCACCGTCTCCCTGATTAATACTGCGACATATACGCACCTTGGCTCCCCTGCATTCTCACCTCCCTCTCAGCATTTGGTCACCTATGGCGATGGTTCCAGTCCCTTTCATGGGCAGTTTGTCATCCATGTGACATACACTCATGTTCACTGGCTCCTTACCCTATTTGTTGTCGATCATTCATTGGTTTAGAATATTTTTGGTCTGGATACATTTCAACTGTTTGGCTTTTCAATTTCTGATGAAGCTAAGGACTGTTCCTTTTCAGGACTTGGACGCTTTGTGCTCAGCTTTTGTGTCGTCGTTTGCAACGAATTTCGGATGTGCTTCAGATTTTCAGGCACACATCACACTTTGGCTGGATGCACAGCCTCACTTTTTCTGGGCCTGACCCCTTCCAGTGGCCTTATGGCTGGCAGTCAAGCAGGAACTTTATTGTCTCCAGAACGCCAGCAGCTGGTTGTACGGAAACCCAATGGGTCCCTTTGGCTGTGTGGGGACTTTGGCACTACTATCAATGCTCAGTCGCTAGTAGATACTTGCCCCATGCCCTGCCAAGCTTGTGGGGACGAGTACTTTTCTAAGATCGACCTGGCTGAGGCATACCATTAGTTACCCTTGGATTCTGATTCCCAGAACATCATGGTTATCAACACACCTTTCGGATTCTACAAGTACAAGTGCCTTCCATTTGGTGTTGCTTCAGTGCCACCAATTTTCCCAGGTTCCTGGAGCAACTTACACAGCCTATCCCAGCCTGCGTGAATTACCTGGATGACATCTTGGTCACTGGGCATTCCCTCCAGGAACATCTGCACAACCTTAGCACCTTATTTCATGCTCTGCAGTCTGCAGTTTTATGCTGTCGGTTGGACAAGTGTCTTTTTTTCACCTGGAAGTGGAATACTTAGGCCACTGGCTTAGTAAAGATGGCATTCTCCCTTCGGATCGCAATGTCACAGCCATAGAGGCTCTTCCTCGTCCCAAGGACTTATCTGCACTCCAGGTGTTTTTGGGCAAGGTTACTTATAACTTAAATTTCTTACCCCAAGCTGCCTCTGTTGCTCATCCACTCAATCACTTGCACTGCAAAGGGACGACTTTTGATTGGACTCCTGCCTGTGACCACACATTTCTCTTTTTAAAGATGAAGCTGAAGTCCACCCTTTGCCTTACTTCCTTCTCTCCAGACTGCCCCTTGGTTGTGGCAGCTGATGCATCAGCATACGGCATTGGGGCAGTCCACGTACATCAGAATACCAATGGCACAGAACAGCCCATCGCTTATGCATCTAAGATGTTAAACAACGGAATTACTCCCAGATTGAAAAAGAGGCCCTGGCGATCGTGTTTGCCACCCAAAAATTTCATATTTACCTTTTGGGAGAAAGTTCACCCTCCTTACAGACCATAAACTTTAGTTATGCTTTTCATGCCATACTCTCACCTTCCAGAGCGGGTGGCTCAATGAGTCCAGAACCGGGCATTATTTTTACGGAATTACACATACAGCATCCGGTATAAGTCCACTGCCCACAATGCTAACGCAGATGCTTTGTCACGTCTCCCAGCAGGCCCCAATCCTGCCTTTGATCAACAGGAGGTCCTCCACTTTCACATTGATTCTGACCGCAGGGATGCACTGGATTCTCTGCCTCCTACGGCTGCTTACATTGCCACGGCTACACACCAAGACCCTATCTTGCGGCAGGTTCCCCACTACATGACCCATGGTTGGCCTTCCTGTACTACTCATTGGATGGGGACTGACATCAGCCCCTGGCGCCACCTGTCCAACAGCCCTCCATGGTTGATGATGTCCTTCTGTTGGCCATGGAGACTGATGCCCATCGGGTGTTCATCCCTCTGGATTTTCAACATCACGTGCCCACTTTGTTTCATCACGGGCACTGGGGTATGTCCCACATGAAAGTTTTGGCTCGCCAGCACATGTATTGGCCAACCATCGATGGCGATATTGACCACCTGGTCTGCAGGTGCACTGTGTGTGCAAGGAATCCCCCTCCCCCCCCCCCCCCTCCCCCAGTCATTCACACCCTGGCCTGTGCCACACTGGCCCTGGGATCACATTCAATTTGATTTTCCAGGCCCGGTTTTGGTGTCCATGTGGTTACTTATCATTGGTGCCTACTTCAAATACTCATATGTCATCCGAATGACATCCACCAACACAGAGGACACACTCACAGCCCTGGCTCAGTTTCTTGCCATTGAGGGCCTGCCTCACACATTGGTCTCCAATAATGGCTGCCAATTCACGGCATTTTCCTACCAAGACTTCTGTCAGGCCAACAGTATTAAACATATCCATAGCCCACCTTTCCACCCTTCCTCCAATGGCACAGCAGAGAGGCTTGTCCGTCCATACATTTAAACAACACATGACAAAGGCAGTTGAAACAATGCCAACCATGTCTGCCCTCACCCTGTTCTTGAGTACATATCACACCACCCAGTTGACATAGTCCAGCGGAGCTTCTCCATTGGGCAACAGCCATGGACCCTGCTCTATTTGCTGATGCCTTCACCCTCCCACCCCCGCTACCAGCCCTCCCAGCATTATGCCTCTTGCGCGGCCATGTGGGCTCACGTGTACGGGAACAAGGTGGGCTGGACGCCCACCACGGTCATTGTGGCCCATGGGCCGCATGTGACATTAGTGAAGTTATCGAAAGGGTTGGAGTGCCGCTATCATAACCAGCTCTGCCCTTGTACCCCTGCGGGACTGCTGCTGCTGTATCCTCCTACACTCCCTCCTTCGGGTACAGACACGGTCCTCAAGTTGCAACCGGTTGCTGTCTCCCTCCAAGCCTGCCGCCAGGCCTCCCCACCCCCTGGTGGATTGGAGGCTCCATACGATGCCATGGCCTCTGTGTTGGCCATCATGGACACCTTGGATGTCCCTTCCTCCCCAACAATGGCATTTGACAAGCCTGGGTCTTCTCCCATCTGCCGACCACTGTGGCAAGTCCAGAGCAGTTTCATGTCAATGCACAAGTCTTAGGGAGGAGGGTTTGGGTCCGGAGCACCGCGGGTTTCGAATCCATGCCAGACCACATGGAACTCAATGACCACTAGAGGTCTCTGCAGCACTCATGCCATAAGCCATGGCAGCACACTCTCTTGGCCCTGAGTCCAGCGTGAGGGCTCCACTATAGAGCATGTTGCCCCAGTGACCAACAGTGGCATACCCTGTCGTGTATTTAGGTGGCAGCCTCTCACTCAGTGAGGCAGTCTGGTATTCACATTGAATCAGTTTATATCTCACTTACAGTCATCGTGTTTACATTGCATGTGCTTCTTCCCATTTACGAGTGGGCGTTGTATTGATTTCATGAGGTTCTCTCTTGTGACCCCATGGCTTAATAATTTGTTGCTGTACTTGGGGTCTTGTTCGGTTGTCTGTTGTCGTGCTTTTCCTTCCATTCAAGTTCATCCACCTTGTTTGTTTGCAGGCCTCTCCCATTTGGTCCCACTGCGTTTTCATTAGCAGCAACCCCATGACAGTTCCTGTCGTGGTTACTACACGAGTCCAATGTGGTAATCTTTGCGCCACCTTGCTTGGTGTGTGGTGTGACAGGTTACAGTGTAAGGAAGGGCATTATGTGCTACCAAGCCAGGAGTGCGAAATGTTTCAATGGTGACTGGTGAACCAACTCTTGCTATTTCATATTACTTCCATAATTCTGCAGCAGGTAGTCATTTAGCAGTAGCCAGAACACTTTCAAAGATTAGGGACCACCTCGCCTGGCCCACCTTGTACCAGGTAATTCAGAGGTTAGTGATAGAATGTCACAGCAGCAAGGTAGCCAAGTCTAATCTTAATTTTCAGAATGGGAGGTTGCAGTCTGGAAAGGAAAATACCGCGGTGGGCAATCTGTCCATTGATTACATTTGTCCGTTATCTAGGACACAGGATGGTGACCTCTATATCCCGGTTGTCATGGATGCACTTTCCAGTTGTGTGTGGCTTGTACTAAGTACTGGCATCACAGCCAGTCTAAAGATTTGGCATTTACCTCAAATATTTTCCATTATTGGCCTTCTGAGATAATTTGTTAGTGATAATGCCCAGTGTTTGTTTTGCATCAGTTTAGGAGGTTTTGCTTTGTGAATGACACTAATCATTCCACCACAATACCCTAGTGTCTGCAACCCTCCTTTGCAGAGTCTTAATCTGAGTTTGAAGTTGATTCTTATTGCATTTCATCAGCATTCTCACTGAAGACAGGACACCTTGCTCAAATTGTTAAACCTGGCTTTTAACTCTGTTCACTGCGTGGCAAGTAAGGCTACTACAGCCTCTTCCATGTCAAGCTATCCCACGAATTACCGGCATGTAGGAACATAGAACTCTCACTCCAGAGAGGTGCACCATTATAATGAAGGGGGTCGCTCCACTGAGGTTAAGCCAGGTGAAAAGGGGTTCATCCATAATTTTGGTGTTTTTTGGGGGCAGGGGGAGGGGCAGGGCAAAAAGGTAATCTCCAAATAAGCTATCCCCACATTATGAGGGCCCCTGTCAAGTTTTTATGGTTCTTAATGCAGTCAGTCTCTTGGTCCAGAATATGCAGACTGGAAAAATCTCAAGTCCACATATCTCAGGTTAGGAAGGGGACTAGTTTCTTTCTTGTTGTGAGAGAAAATGGAGAAGGTACCTGCTTTTCTGTGGAGGAGGATAGGCTGTGTGGTGCACCGGTGATACATCAATTCACACATTTGTGGTATCTTCTATAATGCCTTAGGGCTGATGGTAGCTGTGTCTGCTGGCCATTTTCATACAGATGGGAGGTATGGCTCCGAGCTATGGGCCACTATGAATGGACACCAGTTAATAGCAGATGTCTCCTTCCTACTACGACATCTGGCCTGGCTCCAGCATAAGTTGGCATTGTGTTACAACGAGAACCACAACTGTGTTCTTGCGGGGCCATATCACTGCATCTAAGCTGTGGATGTGCAGTGCGGGGGGTGCCTGAGTCTTCCCTGGGAAGCAGCTAGTGCATTCTGCTGGACGATACTTTGTTACCTCGGATGTTGCTAATGGCCGGTTCTATCATGAAATGACAATTAGTGTGACATATTTCTGATACATTGTCTCACATTTTAAGCCCTTTGGAACTAGACAGCCAGGTGTGGGATGTGGTCACATTAGAGATTCTAAACACAATTTTAAAAATCATTCTATTCAATTTCTTATTGCTTTTTTTTTGTTCTAGGTGAGAATAGGAAAATTTGCTCAAACTAAAATAGGGTCATAAGCTTACAAACTGACTACTACACAACTTGAGATCAATTTTTCCCCTGAGAGTAACTGGCACACTGTATTTCAAATAATTGAGCCAAGTCAATGACCATTATTGTGCACGATTTTGGGTGTCTGTTCTACATCATATAATAAATAGGTCTAATTGCCCCTAGGCTGAATCGGAATGGGGAGAAATTGAACTTACACATTTTCAAAATGGACATCTACAAAACTCTGTGTCCATGAGCTATAGAATGAAAGTGATCTCATGAATGCCTGGGTTTACAAATCGTGAACCCTAAATGTGCAGGTTGATCAATTTCCAGCTACATCACCATCCTTATAAAGACCCCGTATCAGACCACGAGTATGAAAGATTCGTATCACAACACCCAATAGCTTTGAACAGTAATTTCATCCCTCCAAGCTTGATACAGCAGCTAAAATGGGACACTCCAACACAGAAAATTGGAATTTGGTTAATCAGAATGAGTTCTCAAACCAATTACTGATAAATCTGATGGACTGTTCACTACACTGCCACAACCCCATGAGCTACTAAGGATGATGCAGGAGAAATGTACATTTATTATCTACTGATAATGGTAATGAGGAATTTCTTGCACTATGGAAATGTTACTTTCAGCAACACTACAAACTTTGCACAAAAGCTGATGTATCCTTAATGACAGGTAGACTTCCTCATATTTTAGTGACTATTATGCATCAGGGAAAGAAAAATTTGAAGGTCTGTACATGAAGGATTGAAAGCTAAACATGGAGAAATATTGAAAATAAAGAAAAACTGGAAATCGCAAAACTTCATCCTGTGGGTTTGTCATCTGAGCACCCTATCTCAGATGAAGTTGAAAAACATTTGGATCCCACTGCCAACACATGTCAAATAATATCAGATACAGCCCATTGTAAAAAGTGGTTTTACAACCATTGTCGTCTTTGTTGGGAGTGAGCTGTAATGCGAAGGCCAGTACTGGGATGCACTCTCGCTGCACGAGATTGTTGTTTACCTTTATAAACACCATTAGTGCCCAACTACAGAGCTGGAGTTGTGGAGTTGCTTCCTAGAGGAGGATGGTAAATGAAAGGATTATTTTAATCCAACTACTATAGATTGTTTCAATTCAGAATAAATATTATTACTGTCCAATGACCTGGTGAGTCATTTTCAGAAGTATGTAACTGCTTCCAGGAGCAATACATCTGAGTTCCATTACTTCATGTAATTATTGACTTAATATAAATAGATATAATGCTGTCATGATCTGCACATTATGAGGCATTATCTTATGTCTGAAGTTTAACAACAAAATCAAGTAAGTATTACAGTTAACAACTTAGTGTCCTTAGGCAGCATAACTGACAACATGCAAGTATCTTTACTACTCATATATTCATACAGTATTTCAGACTGAGAACGCCTAGTGACTCTCTCACTTTTGTACATGAAGTTCGTTTGGAAAGTTTATGAAATATTTGAAATTAAGTTTGAAATGCAATCAGATGACTGAAGCTGTTTTACATATGAGAGTTCGAGTCTTTAAGCATCAGGGGTTTACTGGTACATTTAAAATAATGAGAATGTTCAGGCACAGCATTTCCTCACATAAATTAGAGATATGTGGAACCTCCAATTCAGTAACATGACTGTATTCAAAATATTGATGTGATAACAGTGCATGCATAATATTAATTTGCAATGAACCTTTTTAGACATCACATAACATCAATACCAAATGCATTGAGGTTGACAGACATCATTTTGAGCATTTATTACATTAATGTGGTATTTACAGGTAATCACGCTGTTACAGCATGCGTTCTCAGAAGTGATAAGTTCACAACGGTACATGTACCACATTGGAACAACCAAAATAAAATGTGCAAACATATCTACATTCTGTATTTTAATTTAAAAAACCTACTTGTTACCAACCATCTAAGCAACATGGCGACAAGTGTAGTGATGCATAGTGAACGAGTGAATAAAAGTTACTGTTCTGTCGTAAAAAAGGAATCCTGTGAAAACTGTAAAAATGAAATCGAAAAACTAAACGAACGCATTTCAAGTTTACAAAAAATTGTAGATGTTCTAAGACGTGAGATTTCGCATATAACTAATGAAAACTGTGAGCTGAAGAAGTTGTGCCATCTTCTAAATGATAAAACAATTAAGCCACAAAACGGGAACCTGGTAAGTTATGAGAAGCGGAAAGGAAGCGATAGACAGGCATAAAAGGCAGCAAATGAAATTATAATTGCAGATAGAACCAGGTATAGTGTTCTGTCGAATAGTAGTGATGCCTGCAATAAGGATAAGCAAAACGCTAATGAAGTGATGCAAGACAGTGAAACAACGTCTGAGTGGATAAAAGTGTCGCTCAAAGGTAATCCGTTGTCCACAAGAAGAATAACAAACTCCGTAAAATCTGTCACATTTTGCGATAAAAACAAATATGATGTTTTGCAACAAAGTGAAAATACAAATAAACAAAAACCGACGCGTGTGACAAAGAAGAAAGAATCAAAAGTCGACGTCTTTGGGGATAGTCACGCCAAAGGAATTTCTCAAGAACTGCAAGTAAATAGTAAATCAACGACGGTCACAGGCATGGTTAAACCAGGTGCTGGTTTCAAAGAAGTGACGAAAAATATCGTAAAATATAACTATGACAAGCAGGACAGTGTTGTAATTTGTGCTGGAGCTAAGGACATTTACAAAAACAATGCTATGAAAATGTATAAACAGCTCCTGAGTGTTTTGCTAGTACCGTCAAATACAAACATTTTACTGGTGAACTTTCCCCACAGGCATGATTTACCTGAATGGTCATGTGTGAATAAGGAAATTCACAGAATTAATGCGAAACTTAAAAGTAGTTGTAGGCTATTCAGCAATGTGAAATTAATTGACTCAAGCATACTTGATGGAGACTGTTTTACAAAACATGGGCTTCACTTAAACAGAAATGGGAAGGCCGGGTTAGGAACCTTAATAAGGGAAACAATTAAATGTAATTACAAAGTGACAGTCACTGAACTGGGATGGTATGAATCGCCAACAGCAGAAACACCAGCACAAACAGCAGCAGCACGCAAATGGACCATCCAAAAAACAGCAGCAACAGAGGAACCTACTACTGGACCAACATTAGCAGCAGCAGAACTAGCAACAGAAGCAATAGTTAAAGCATCAAAAACCAACCAACCAGAATCATTAGCAGTCACAGCAACATCAGAAGCAGTAGTTCCAACATCAATAACCAAGCAACCAGAATCACTGACATTCACTGCAACAGCACACAGCAGCAGCAGTGGAAATAGGAGCAGTCATCACACCAGAAGAAGGCAGCCACCCTTGAGAAGCCAGGATATTTGCTGGAGCAAAACAGTGAACAACAGCACATAACAGGGAAACAGGGGAATGTTTGCAAGCAGAAGAATCTACAACAAGGTATGAAATCTTGTAACAGTGTAAGAGAAAATGCATCAACAGAGTGAAAAGTCACAGGTCAGTTGGATTGTTCAAATCAGCTAAGAATTATGAGTCTGAACATTCAGTGTCTTAAAAACAAGTACCTTGAAATTGAGGTAGCAGCAAATAGTGACCATATTGATTGTTTATGTGTTACGGAACATTGGTGCAGGGACAGTGAACTAAACATCATAAACTTAAGCCAATATAAACTTGCCAGTCAGTACTGTAGGCAAAATGCCAAAGGTGGTGGTGTATGCATTTATCTAAATCCCAAGCTTAAATTTAAGTTAAGATACGAGGCTAAACCATTAGTCATAGAAAAGGATTTTGTGGCAGTAGTCATTCAGTTATATAGTTTAAAGAAGAAAATAATTGTTGCAGCAATATACAGGTCACCATCTGGAGATACTGAAGTCTTTCTTAAGAATTTGGAAGAAATGCTCAACATTTTCTCAAATGAGAACTCTACCATAATTCTTTGTGGTGACTTTAATATTAATCTATTGGTCCAGAGTCCAGTAAAAAACAAGTTTTTAGACATACTAAAAAGCTTCAACATGTTCCCCCACATATCAGCTCCCACTAGAACAGCAGATTCCAGTGAAAGCCTAATAGATAACATCTTCTCAAATGTGGACACACATGAAGTTGCAGTTACAAATGTGATTATAGGATTATCAGATCATAATGCACTAACCTTTAATCTCACTGCAACTCCCAAGGAGGAGGAAAATAAAAAGGAGAACAAACGATTTTTCTCTACTGAAAATTGTAATCAGTTCAAAAATAATTTAAAAATGCAGTTTGTTCAGAGGTCCTGGCACAAACAAACACAAATGATGCTTACAATATATTTGCTTCCACTTTTATGACATACTTTGAAATGTGTTTCCCAAAAAAGCTTTTGAGTTATAGATCATCTGGATCCAAAGGGACCTGGATTATACCCGGAATTAAAAAGTCAAGTGAAACCATGAAATTACTAAGTTTAAAGTTAAAAACATGTCATGATCAGCAGTTTGTTGAGTATGTGAGGACATACAAAAAGACTTACCGCAAAGTAATAGCAAAAGCAAAATTATTAAGTAATGATACATTAATAAGGCATGCTAGTAACAAGTCCAGAATGATGTGGAAAATGGTAAAAAAAGGAATTGGGGGTCAAACTAAAGAACAGGAAATCAATCTTAAAAATAATGAAAATATTCCCATAGAAAAAGATGCCATGGCAAACTATGTAAACAGTTATTTTGTAAATATTCCCCTCACTTTATGTAGTAAATTTAAGCAACAACCAACGGTGACGACTCCAATGGTAAATACCAGCATGATGGCAATACCAAAGGATGAACATGAAGTTCTAAAAGTCATTAAATGCTTGAAATCGAAAATGTCCTCTGGGTTGGATGATGTACCTGTATCAATAATTAAGAGAATTGCTCCATGTGTTGTCAAACCTACTGTGCACATAGCAAACTTGTCCCTCAGTGAAGCGATATTTCCAGACAAACTTAAAATCTCCAAAATGATACCTCTATACAAAAATGGTGACAGACATAAAATAGAAAATTACCGACCTATATCTCTCCTCCCAGCCTTCTCCAAAATACTTGAGGAACTAATGAAAATCAGGGTTACAAAATATCTACAAAAACATAAACTAATAAATAACAGTCAACATGGCTTTCGAGCAGGGCACAGTACAGAAACAGCCATATTGGACTACACAACAGAAATAGTAAGAAATTTGGAGTCAAATAAACAGGTTGTTGGAATTAATCTAAATTTATCCAAAGCCTTTGATACTGTGAACCATGTAATATTACAAGAGAAACTTGAACCAATAGGCATCAGGGGTACTGTTAAAAAATGGTTTGAATCTTATCTGCAAAACAGGTTACAAGTTATTGAGCTGAGGTCATCCAACAATCGTCACAATTTTAAACTCATATCTGAACCAAAACAAATTGAAATAGGTGTTCCACAGGGCAGCATTCTGGGCCCTTTGTTATTTCTAATTTATATCAATGATATACAGGCTCCAGACAGCTCAGCCAAAATTCTACTATTTGCAGATGACACGAGTAGCATAATTAGTGATATAAAAGAATCATTGTGTACTACAGCAGAGAAAACGCTCTCATACATACAGTCATGGTTTTATTCAAATAAGCTGACATTAAATACAAAGAAAACAAACTTTATACAGCATGGAAGCAAGTGTCAAGGGGAAAATATGTGCCTTATGCTGGATAGCAAACAAATAGAAAAAGTGTGCACCACAAAGTTTCTGGGAATGCGAATTGACCAAGATTTAAACTGGAATGAACACAGTGTATATCTTACTCAGAAACTTAGCTCAGCATGTTTTGCCTTAAGAATAATATCCAAGGTACACAGCAAAGAATGTATTAGAGCAGTGTATTTCAGTTATTTCCAATCAGTTGCAAGCTATGGCATAAGTTGTTTGGGAAAAACCAGGTCAAGGCTAAATGACATTTTTATTATGCAAAAAAGAGCTATTCGTATCATGACACACAGCCCACCACAAACTCACTGTAGACCCTTATTCAGACAACTAAAGATACTTACAATACCATCAACATATATTTTTAAATGCCTGGAAATGATATGTAAAAATAACTGCGATCTCCAAACCAACTCAAGCTACCATGATCACAACACAAGGCATTGTAAAGACTTCCACATTCCCTATGTAGCAAAAACTAGAAGTCAGAAACATGTTAGCCACTTAGGAATAAAGCTTTTAAATGCACTTCCATCTCAAATTAAAGAATTCAAAGGCAAAAATAATTTCAAGCATGAAGTAAAAAAATACTTGATGGAAAGATGCTACTACAGTGGAAATGAATACCTGTCTCAGACTGTGGATTGAAACCTGTAGCTTACTTATTTTTTAAAAATTCAGACTAATTAAATAATGTTTTCAAATTTGTAATTATGATACTTAGGAAAAATCTGTTAAATATCTGTAATACGTTTTGTGTATATCCGTAACATGTTTTGTGTATAAGGCATAGTTCATTATCAAAAATTGTTTATCGTGAGCATGTACTTTTGTTTTTTGGGTAATAATTTCTTGTACAATACTTATGTACTATGTGTATATAATTTGTTTGCTGTTTGTATATGTTTGTCAATTTATTATGTATATGTGTTGTTATGTGTTACGTGTAATCAAATGACAAAACCTATATCACATGTATGATCTACTGGATGCTAAATAAATAAATAAATAAATAAATATTCTAAAAACAAAGATGATGTGACTTACCAAAGCACTGGCAGGTCGATAGACACACAGACATACACAAAAAATTCTAGCTTTCGCAACCAACAGTTGCTTCATCAGGAAAGAGGGAAGGAGAGGGAAAGATGAAAGAATGTGGGTTTTAAGGGAGAGGGTAAGGAGTCATTCCAATCCTGGGAGCGGAAAGACTTTCCCTCCCGGGACTGGAACGACCCCCCACCCTCCCCCCCCCCCCAAACCCACATCCCCCCATCCCTCCCCCTCCCCCCCCTCACCGCTGACGAAGTAACCGTTGCCCACGAAAGCCAGAATCCAGCGTGTATGCCCGTGTTTGCGTGTCCATCAACGTACCAGCGCCCCCGCCCGGCAAGTGACATCATCTTTGTTTTCAAATATATTTTTCCCACGTAGAATGTTTCCCTCTATTTTTTATATATACAAACACAATCATACACACAAAACTCCAGCCCTCACAACCAATGGCTGCCCCGCCAGGAAAGAGGGAAGGAGAGGGAAAGACGAAAGGATGTGGGCCCTAAGGGAGAGGGCAAGGAGTCACTCCAATCTCGGGAGTGGAAAGACTTACCTTAGGGGGAAAAAGGACGGGTATACACTCACACACACACACACACACATATCCATCCACACATATACAGACACAAGCAGACATATTTAAAGACAAAGAGTTTGGTCAGAGATGTCAGTCGAGGCGGAAGTGCAGAGGCAAAGATGTTGTTGAATGACAGGTGAGGTATGACTGGCAGCAACTCAAAATTAGCGGAGATTGAGGCCTGGTGGGTAACGGGAAGAGAGGATATATTGAAGAGCAAGTTCCCATCTCTGGAGTTCGGATAGGTTGGTGTTGGTGGGAAGTATCCAGATAACGCGGACGGTGTAACACTGTGCCAAGATGTGCTGCCGTGCACCAAGGCATGTTTAGCCACAGGGTGATCCTCATTACCAACAAACACTGTCTGCCTGTGTCCATTCATGTGAATGGACAGTTTGTTGCTGGTCATTCCCACATAGAATGCATCACAGTGTAGGCAGGTCAGTTGGTAAATCACGTGGGTGCTTTCACACGTGGCTCTGCCTTTGATCGTGTACACCTTCCGAGTTACAGGACCGGAATAGGTGGTGGTGGGAGGGTGCATGGGACAGGTTTTACAATGGGGCAGTTACAAGGATAGGAGCCAGATGGTAGGGAAGGTGGTTTGGGGATTTCTGTTTTTGCCAGTAGTTTCACTTTGTATTCACCTTCTCCTTTTTTACCGTAATCTGCTATACAATTTTATCCCGCCCTTATATACTCAATAATACGTAACCCACTTCCAAACCATAACCAAAACAACCTTTTTGCCGCTTTCAACACTACCGCTGCTATAAAATCCTCCGTTTCTAGTTCACAAACAGTTCCTTTCACCTATTAAAGAAACATTTCGGCTAGTTCTAATAACTTTCGCTTTATTTCCATTTCCGTTTTTCCCATATCACTGATAATTTTTAGCCGCTTCCCACAGCTTTTAACGTCATTATTTCTTCGTCAGACAATTGTTAGCCTCTTTATCAAAATCTGCCACCACAAAACCACTCCTTTTAATACATTTACACGCAGTTTTTTCGAAATTTTCCCGAATTTTCCGTCCTTTAACGTTTTTTGGCGGCAACACAACCACCTATCCTTTGTGCACATCGTTGTCTACCAACCCAAGTCCAACATAGCCCAGTTGTAACCAACACCTTTTCACCTTTTTTTCACACCAGATCTCCAGTATCTTTCCAGTTCACCTTTATCTCTCCCCATATATTTTTATTTTCATTTTCATTTCAGCCTCATGTTACACTTTCCACCTTCTAATACTATGTCACCCTCACAACACCCCCACAATGACCCTATTAAGTTTTATTTACTTTCCCTCTGCAAACATGCCTTCGCCCTAGCCAGATTACGCTCCCATATTCTATTTTCTCAGGCTTGCCTGACATTTGGCATTACCCCCAAAGGCCTCACACTGAGAGTTCCCATCTCTGGCTGCAACCCTTCTTTCCATCAGTCCCTATACCAGTTCCAAACTGAACAATCCATTGCCCTCACCCACCTAATCCTTCACCTACACGTCAACTCAGCCAAAGAACGTACCCGTCCACTCCTATTCTTAATAAAAGTCCTTAATCTTTCCTCTCCCACATCCAGACCAGCTGTTCAGAGCATCCTCCTACAGGCCAACCGCAAATTAGATCAGCATGCCACCCTCCACCTCAAAAAACTATCCAATCTCCTGGTTTCCCACCTCTGGAGAGGCAACTCACTCACCCTTCACAAACTTTCCAGCAAACCTCAACCTCCTATCATTGCACACAAACCCAGTCTCTCCCATCTACTCAATCTCCCGCTTCCAGCTCCACTCCCTCCACAACCTCAAAATTCCAATCAATACAATCTGGAGCCACAACACCCTAATTCAGTAGTTAACCTTTCCTCCAAACCTCTCTCCCAATCCGAAACCTCTGTCCTATCCAAAGGCCTCACCTTCAGCCCTACTCCCAGATTCAACCAAACAGCCCTCGTCAAAGATTTACTGTCCTACACTCGTACTCTCTGATGGATATATCACTTTGCCACTAAGAAAAATGATCCTAATCCTACTCATAATGATCCAACTCCCCAAGACACTAACCAAATTGAACCCTGCCTGAAACAGTTCCGTCCTCCATCGCAGCGGGACCCACCTCCTTTTCCTCAAAATCACCCTCTCCAAACCTTCCAGGAATTTCTGACTTCCAGCCTTGCATCTCCATCCTTCTTAAAAACCTTAATCCTACTCCCAACATCACCACTGCTGAAGCCCAGGCTATCTGTGATCTGAAGGCTGCCGATCCATCATCATTCTTCCGGCGGACAAGGGTTCCACGACCGTGGTACTTTATCGTCGGGAGTATGTGGCTGAGGGACTGCGTCAGCTTTCAGACAACACCACATACAAAGTTTGCCAAGGTAATCCCATTCCCGATGTCCAGGCAGAGCTTCAAGGAATCCTCAGAACCTTAGGCCCCCTGCAAAACCTTTCACCTGACTCCATCAACCTCCTGACCCCACTGACACCCCGCAACCCTAACTTCTACCTTCTTCCCAAAATTCACAAACGCAATCATCCCGGCCGCCCCATTGTAGCTGGTTACCAAGCCCCCACAGAACGTATCTCAGCCTATGTAGATCAACACCTTCAACCCATTACATGCAGTCTCCCATCCTTCATCAAAGACACCAACCACTTTCTCGAACGCCTGGAATTCTTACCCAATCTGTTACCCCCGGAAACCATCCTTGTAATAATTGATGCCACTTCCTTTTACACAAATATTCCGCATGTCCAGGGCCTCGCTGCTATGGAGCATTTCCTTTCACGCCGATCACCTGCCACCCTACCTAAAACCTCTTTCCTCATTACCTTAGCTTCATCCTGACCCACAACTTCTTCACGTTTGAAGGCCAGACATACCAACAATTAAAGGGAACAGCCATGGGTACCAGGATGGCCCCCTTGTACGCCAACCTATTCATGGGTCGCTTAGAGGAAGCCTTCTTGGTTACCCAGGCCTGCCAACCCAAAGTTTGGTACAGATTTATTGATGACATCTTCATTATCTGGACTCACGGTGAAGAAGAACTCCAGAATTTCCTCTCCAACATCAACTCCTTTGGTTCCATCAGATTCACCTGGTCCTACTCCAAATCCCACGCCACTTTCCTTGACGTTGACCTCCATCTGTCCAATGGCCAGCTTCACACGTTCGTCCACATCAAACCCACCAACAAGCAACAGTACCTCCATTATGACAGCTGCCACCCATTCCACATCAAACGGTCCCTTCCCTACAGCCTAGGTCTTTGTGGCAAACGAATCTGCTCCAGTCCGGAATCCCTGAACCATTACACCAACAACCTGACAACAGCTTTCGCATCCCGCAACTACCCTCCCGACCTGGTACAGAAGCAAATAACCAGAGCCACTTCCTCATCCCCTCAAACCCATAACCTCCCACAGAAGAACCACAAAAGTGCCCCACTTGTGACAGGATACTTTCCAGGACTGGACCAGACTCTGAATGTGGCTCTCCAGCAGGGATACAACTTCCTCAAATCCTGCCCTGAAATGAGATCCATCCTTCATGAAATCCTCCCCACTCCAGCAAGAGTGTCTTTCCACCATCCACCTAACCTTCGTAACCTGTTAGTTCAGCCCTTTAAAATCCCCAAACCACTTTTCCTACCCTATGGCACCTATCCTTGTAACCGCCCCGTTGTAAAACCTGTCCCATGCACCCTCACACCACCACCTATTCCAATCCTGTAACCCGGAAGGTGTACACGATCATGACCAGCAACAAACTGTCCATTCACATGAATGGACACAGGCAGACAGTGTTTGTTGGTAATGAGGATCACCCTGTGGCTAAACATGCCTTGGTGCACGGCCAGCACATCTTGGCACAGTGTTACACCGTCCGCGTTATCTGGATACTTCCCACCAACACCAACCTATCCGAACTCTGGAGATGGGAACTTGCTCTTTTAATATATCCTCTCTTCCCGTTACCCACCAGGCCCCAAACTCCGCTAATTTCAAGTTGCTGCCAGTCATACCTCACCTGTCATTCAACAACATCTTTGTCTCTGCACTTCTGTCTCGACTGACATCTCTGCCCAAACTCTTTGTCTTTAAATATGTCTGCTTTTGTGTGTGTGTGTGTGTGTGTGTGTGTGTGTGTGTGTGTGTGTGTGTGTTTGTGTGTGTGTGTGTGTGTGTGGGTGGGTGGGTGCGCGCGCGCGCGCGCGCGCGAGTGCGCGAGTGTACAGCATCAGCACAGCCAGGATCATCACTTGAACAAGAAGAGGCAGCGCCAGAATCATCTTCAGCAAAAACAGCAAGAAAATGTGAGGATCCAACAGAAGAAATAGTGGCCATTGCATCAATTGGTAGGATAACTGTAACACCTCATCACGAAAAGGATTTTTTAGACCAAGGCAAGAGAAACATAAAGACAACATGGTAAGCAGTGCTCAGTGCTTCTCAGTCTTCCACCAAAACATGCAATGCATAAGAAAAAAAGTGCTACAATTAGAGGTGGAACTGCAGGCTATTGACAGCTCACTTGTTTGCATAACAGAACATTGGTTTAATGATTCAGAATTAACATATGTAACACTATATTCATAAAGTCTAGCCTGTAATTACAGTAGAAACACTATGAAATGTGGTGGATCATGGAAATATGTGGAGGAGGGGATTATGTATAAAATTAGAAATGGCATTATGGCATTAAGCGAGGATAAACACGTAGAAATATCAGCTTTAGAGTTAACAAACTTACATGTATTCCAAAGACTAACTGTACTATGTAGTTATCATGCTCCCAGTGGTGACGTGGACACATTCACTACAAAGTTAACCCAAGCATTAGATATGGTGTCCAGCCCCAAAGGCAAAATCATCATTTGAGGAGGTCTAAACATTAACATGATGAACTCAGATATGTCATGCAGTAGTTTTCATAACATTATCAACAACTATGGCATATCACCATTAATTAACACTGTCACTAGGATAACCAGACGTTCAGCATCAAGTATTGACCATATGCTAACGGATGGAGAGAAAGATTGGTGTGACATTGGAATGGTCTGAGATGCCAAGGTCATCTATTACAGTCAGTTATTAAACTTAGGTACAGAATTAGGTAATAACACTAAAATACACAAGTACAGTAGGATTTTCTCTAAGTCAAAAAGAGCTCTACTTGCCTCACTAATTAACAGTGAAACATGGGAGGAAATGTACGGAAAAACTATGATAAATGGGAAGTTTCGAAAGTTTCTGTCAATATTTAAATTCAGATTTGAAGAAGTGTTTCCTAAAGTTCTAAGAATCAGTAAATCATGCAACAGTAACAGCTGGGTAACCAATGGGATAAGGAAATCCTCTGAAACCTTAATGCACCTTAGCTCAATGAAAAACTAATGTAATGTTTCAGCATTTCATAACTATTGTCATACATACAGAAAGATATATAGAAAAGTATTGTTAGTGACTAAAAGGTACCAAAATGACAAATTTATAGAAAAAACTAAAAACAAAATCAAAGCTGGATGGAAAATCACTGAACAGGAAACTAATACGAAAAAATTAAAGCCAGTAAATATACAGTTCCAACACAGTGATAGCTAGTTTTTTGGGGTCATTTGTTTTGATAAATTTGCTATGTTGCTACAATACTGATTGGCAGCCAAACTACAAACAAAGTTCAACAGAACAAAGCATTTACACAGGCACCGACTCCAAGAGGCCTGAGGTGGACTAAGTCCCTCAAAATATCGTTTTAAGAAATTTATTATTTATATTATGCTTTGTAAAATCACAAAATTATGTTGGAATTTTTTATTTTCCTTGTTTGCAATAGTTACCTTTTAAAATACTTTCAGTAATGAGTTAAAACAAGTAATTATTATGGTAGTAAGCAGGTTAACTGAAAACGAAGGGTGTGACTCATGACAGTGTTACGGTGCTGCAGGCACACTTAGTATTTGACCCTGTGTGAAATTTTGGGTAATGACTGGTGCTGGTAGGCCAGCACTGAGGCTGTGTTGACATCATCAAAAGGACTGGAGCAGAAGTGCCTGGAACCCTCCGCCTTGTGTCGCCTTAACACTTTGAGACATTGTGACACCATGGCTATATAAAGCCCATCCTGCTGTCACAGTCATTCAGTGTGGGTAGTTTCATTCACTGCATGCTGCAGACATGTTTAGTATTCTGACTTTAGTGTCTAGTGGACTATTTTGTACAACTAAATTTTATTCATTTACTTTAGTGTCTTAGTGTATTGTGAATTAAGTTTGCACTTGGAAGTTGATGATACTGCAAGTCAACCTCCAACAATTATTGTGTCACTTCCTGGCAGATTAAAACTGTGTGCCAGACCGAGACTCGAACTTGCGACCTTTGCCTTTTGTGGGCAAGCGCTCTACCAACAGAGCTACCCAAGCACGACTCACGCCCCATCCTCACAGCTTTACTTCCACCAGTATCTCGTCTCCTACCTTCCAAACTTTACATAAGCTCTCCTGCGCTGTTGGTAGAGCACTTTCCCACAAAAGGCAAAGGTCCCAAGTTCGAGTATCAGTCTAGCACACAGTTTTAATCTGCAGGAAGTTTCACAACAGCACACACTCTGCTGCAGAGTGAAAAATCTCATTCTGGAATTATTGTGTCATCAATTGCTTCATTGTCTTCAGGTGAGAACCATTCACAGCCAAACCCTGGTCAATCTGGTAAGGGAAGATCATTTCAGAAGTCTTTGTTGATCAAATACACATGGCTAGAATATGAAGAATCAACCAAAAATTTTTTTTTTGCGAAACCTGGAAAGAGACAGATGCTAAAAATCTATTACAATTCTTCAAATAAAGAAGATGCATTTACTTCTGTAGGGTTTCTAACTAGAAAAAGGCTTTTGAAAAATTCTGTTTTCATGAAAACATGTCTACGCATAAGGGAGGTGTTCAGTTAGTGATAGAATTTAGTTTCAGAAGTGTGGAGTCCCAATTGAATGAACAGTTAGACAGTGATATGAAGAAAGGCTGTTTAGCTCTTGAGACAATTTTTACTACTGTTCAATTTCTATGGCAACAAGGACTAGCAATTAGACGGCACAAAGATGTAAACTCAATTTTTTTCCAATTGCTGGAACTCCAGAAGAATGACATACATGAGTTTAAAGATTGGTTAGGGCATTTGAGGTATAAGTGGACGCCCCATGATATTCAAAATGAGATCATTGCTCTACTAGGAAAGTCTGTGTTGAGAAAGGTATTGGCTTCAATCAAGAAGACTGAAAATTTTCCTATTATGGTTAACGAAACAAGTGATTACTCGATTCATGAACAAGTGTCATTTTGTATTTGTACTGTTGATGATTCCTTAATCATCAATGAAGATTTTATTGGCTAATACCAGACCCCCAGTGCTTAATCACAAACTCTAGTATTTTAAAAGATGTTTTTGCTTGTCTTGCTATGATGTTGCCTCGAATATGAGAGGTAAGTTCAAGAGACTAAAAAGGTTAGTTTTGGATATACAACCAAAAGTACATTATGTGCACTGCACTGCTCATAGTTTAGACTTGGCAGTTGTAGACAGTGTCTGACATCGAAAGTCTATAAGGGACATTACGGCCTTAGCCAAGGACTTAATAAACACCATAATGGAATCCAACAAAAGCGTACACTGTGAGACTGCCAAAGACCAAGCTGGTCTATGACCCCTTTGCTCGACTTCACAGACTATGTGAGTTTGTATTACCTTGAGAATATTTAAAAACTTTGAAGAACTTCTAGAGTTTTTTGAAACATTTTCTGCAGAGGACAAAATAGAGGCAAAGCCAACTCACCATACACTTTCAAAACCCAAAATGAATACTAAAAAGCTATTTACATTGAAGTTTGTGAAACGGTGCAATCTTGCATTATTGAGTGGTTTGTTTCAAATGGACTCACACAGGTCATTACAGTTGAACAAGAGTGCTTGCTTTTAGTAAACAGAGGTGAAACAAATTTGGAAAAATCAACTGAGACTTTCAAAAATGACCTAGAGATGGAGAGACCACACTTACACTTGAATGTGTTAGCCAATATTGCTAATAAAAAACAACTGGTCTTAAAAAACATGCATGATGTGAGAAAGTACATTACACAAAAGCCTGCAGTTGGAGAAATTTTATGTGAAGTATTAAATTTTATGTGAAGCATTAAACTTCTCCAAGTAGTTCCAGTCATGGCAGCAACATCAGAATGGTCATTTAGCGCCCTTAGATGCTTGAAGCCATATCTCCAATCATCAATGAGACAATAGCAATTGAACAACTTCCACATCTTGCCAGTGTTGAAGATGATGCTCAGAAGATGGTTAAATTAGCTTACATTGCAAACTCTGAGAATTGTAAAAACCTGGTAGGGAAATACGTGGAGGCCATCCCGCATATGATTAACAAACTAGAGGTGCAGTCAGTTGTCTATTATTTTATTCAAGTCTCTCGCACCTGTACTCTATATTCTAGTGACAAATTCTCTACGTAATCTACCATGAAGGATCTGTCCCCACAGATTGGGAACCCTGCATTAACTCAATGGAATGGCAGCACTTGTGCGACACTGATGAGTGTACGATGCTAATATAATTAGAGGCTTGTGTTAGGAATCCTTAAATGAGCAAAGCATCCACTTTCAGGACAAAAAGCCAATACTGGCTGAAGCTGGCAAAATTCCTCAGAATGCAGTGAACGAACTATGTGTGAACAGTTTAGCCTGTTCAAAGAAAGTAATCCTCAAATTATGGCCTAATCAATATAGTTTTAATTTAAAAATCACCTAGTAAATGATGACAAGAAGTAAAACACAGCAGTTATCAGAAGAAAATATTCTGTTTTTGAAAATATAATGCAACTGAATACATAAAAAGTCTACTCGGTGACCTTTGGCAGGAGAACAATCATATAGGGGGTATTATAGTTTGTAAGTTTTGGGAGCCAGTGGCTCCTCTCCTGGCAGAAGAGTTGAAGGGGAAGGGAGAGGGGTGACGGAGATGGGCTGATGAATTTTAGTAAAAGTAGTAAATTTGGAAAAGTCAACCAAAACAAGGGGCTGTGGCTGCATGAAGTCTTCCAAATTTTCCCATCTCTACTCCTTTTTTCTAAACCTCACCAGTTCTTTTCCTTGACCCCTCTTCCTTCCCCTTCAACATTTCTGCCACAAGTAAGGTCCACTGGCTCCATGAGCTTGTAAACTTTAAGACCTTCTATATAGTAGATTCTCTATGTATCCAATTACATTATGAATTATCAGAAGAGGAAGTCAACTGAGGGCAGAAAGACAAGATGGACACTCAACACAGTGAAGGTGGGACATTTGGTGCGCTCTGAGCATCAGTCAACCACAAAATACCTCGACCCAACTGAATTATGGCTCCTCCTCTCAAACGCCCTCCCCCTTCTGTCATTACCTTCTTATGAGACAATACAACTACAGCCTTAATTAATCCTGTTTCCCCTCTGTTTAAGTCAGCTGAACTCATCACCATTCCCTTATATTTATTTATGTAGATAGTTCCTGTGAGTTAGTATGGGTAGGTTATATTTGACAACTTGAACAAATTAATGATTAGCTCATTTTCCCAACCACCTGGATGAGTTGCTGAACAGCTCAAACACATGCTCAGTCATTTCAAATAGGTACCCCAGTCATTGAATTACAGATGGTGATGACTTCAATCAACCCTCCATATGTTGGCCAAAATAAACATCACAAGTTGATTGTAAGCATAAGATGTCATCTCAGATCGTACCAAAAGCTCTCTCAGATAAGTATTTCAACAATAATTATTAGTTCAGAGTCCCACTTTAAGCATAAATTGTTGCGAAAGTGTAATAGACCAATTACCAACAAATAAGCCTGAGCAAATAGGGAGCATTATGACTGTTACACGGGTTAGTGTCCAGACACTTATTGTAGTGAATCTAGACATCATAAGATCCAAGCACACAAAAATAAATACTATATACACTATATAAACACTATATACATATATAAAAGCAGATAAAAATTGTAGTAGACACCTTTTTAAGAGACAGCCCCAAATTCTTCTAATCTAACTATGTAGGCCTAGACAAGGTGTCGTGGATTTGAATAAATAGAATCAATGGCAGTTGAGAGCTATATACCAAATAAAATAATAAGAGAACCTGCGTAGTACACAAAACAGGTCAGAACACTATTACAGAAGCTATGAAGAAATGCGTGCCAAATGTAAAATAACATAAAATCCCAAAACTGGCAAAAAAGGTTTTACAAAAACTGGAAATTTAGTGTGAACTTCAGTGAGAGAGGCTTTTAACAGCTACAACAATGAAACTGTCCTTAAATCTGGCAGAATCGAAAGTGATTCTGGTTGTATGAAAAGTACAACAGTGCCAACAGGCAATCAATACCTTCACTGTGCGATAACAATGGTGATGTTAACGATGAAGTGCCACTAAAGCTGAGTTATAATGCATAGTTTTCTTTGCTGAAAGAATTTCGCAAACCAAGTAAATATTCCAGTATTCAAAACAAGAACGACTGCCACCATTACCAACTTAGTTGTAGGTATCCTCCATGTTGAGAAGCAGCTTACACCACTTAATAAAAGCAAGGCCTCCAGTCGAGATTGTATACCTCTTAGGTTCATTTCAGAGTATGCTGATACAATAACTCCATAATTAGCAATCATACACAACCATTTGCTCTTCGAAAGATCCACAACTGAAGACTAAAGCTGCAAAATTTGCACCAATACAAAGAAAAGAAACAGGAGTAATTTGCTTAATTACAGACCTATGTCAATAATGCAGTTTTGAAGCAGGATTTTTTAACACAAACTGTGTGTGTTAATCATGAATTACCTCCAGGAAAACAATCAGTTGACACACAGTCAGCATGGATTTGGAAAATATTTTTCTCGTGGAGCACCGCAATACAACTATCACTTTAGTTCCACATAGTAATGAGTGCTATCGACAGGGGGATCTCAAACAGATGCCATATTTTTAGATTTTCAGAAGGCTTTCAACACTATTCCTCAGACGTGACTTCTAATAAAATAGCATCACATCTTAGTTGTGCACTGGATTTATGATTTCCTGTCAGAAAGGTCATAGACCATAATAACCTATTGAGAGCCATCGAGTAAAATGGAACTAATATCTGGTGATCTCCACCGGAGTGTCATAGGCCCTCTGCTGTTCCTGATACACACAATCCATTTAGGAAACAATCTGAGCAGTCCTCTAAGCTTGTTAGCATATGATGCTGTCATTTACCGATGTGTAAAGTTGTCAGAAGATCAATATGAATTGCGAACTGATTTAGACAAGATATTTGTTTGGTGCAAAGAGTGGCGTTAGTCTCTCAGTAAGGGGAAATGAGATCATCCAAATGAGTATGAGGGGATACCCGCTAAATTTTGGTTTCACAATACATCAATATAAAGGCTGTTAATTAAGCTTAATACCTAGCAATTACAATTACAGATGAATTACATTGGAATGATCATATAGACTATGCTGTGAGGAAACCAAAAACAACGATTGCAATTTATTGGCAGAACACTTTGAGAGTGCCAAAGGTCTAAAAGAGAGACTGCATATAATCAAGCTCGTCCACCATCTTCTGAAGTATTGCTGTGCTTCGTGAGATCTGCATAAGATATTATTGACAGTGGACGGTGGAGAAGTGTCATGGATATAATACACGAATTTGGGTGTCAATCATTAAAACCAAGCTCTTTTTCATTGCAGTGAGATCTTCTGATGAAACTTCAATCACCAGCTTTCTCCTAGAGTGGGAAAACATTTTGTTGCCACCCACCTACATAGGGAGAAATGATCATCACCATCACCACCACCAAATAAATTAGAGCTCACAGGGTGTGACTGAAGTGTTCATTGTTCCCAGGTGCTGTCCGTGAGTGAAACAGAAAACATAGCTTGAAGGTGGGTCGACGAATCCTCTGCCATGCCCTTTATTCTGAACTGCAGATCAGTCATGTGGATGTAGACTGTGCCAAGCATCACAGTACTGTGTATGAACATTAATGGCTTGTTTCTCCTACTCATCCACATTCACCTACATTTTTTTACATGTAGAACAAGCTGCTATTCATCGCACTAAATAGAAAGTTAGTCCAAGTCAACATGTATCCTGCTAGAGTCCCTAAACAATGATACTTTTCTGTGTATTACAGTGTTATCAACAGATGGTACTCTAGGTAAAGTGACCAAAAGGCAAAGCAGCTGAACATAATGCATGTAAGTATAAAAGAACATAAAGGTATCTTATTTGGTCACGGTTCTACAGTTCTACTAAAAGTTGAAAACAGTGAGAAGCTGCGACGGGCTATTAACTGCTCCACAAATCAAATCAGCAGTCTGGAAGACCACATCCACCAATAAGACTGTGGCTTATGTGGGTTGTTCTATTGTTGTATACAAACATTCATTGCAACTGAGTTTTCCTTAAGGGTGATAAAGTGGTGAGTAGTCCTGTTACAAAAGTCAGTGGTGTTTGGCTGTGAGAGGCTATGAAACAGCTTCCCACTGGTCCACTTATTACATTTAATCCACCACAGAAAATCTTGTTCCTAGAGACTGGATCCTTGGTCACAGATCTCAGCAATTCACATGTGTGGCAGTAAACAAAACAATTACGTGCAGTGTCTCTGCTGCAGAGAGATGCTCTGTATGCTGCTGTAAAAATTTTCAACCTCCTTCCCACTGAGCCTAAAAACCTTATGTAGTTTTCTTATTTAATTCAGTTTTGAATAGTTATTTGCTATTCCAAAATTGTCCCTTTAATCACTATGTTGTACAATATCGTTATAAACTACTTATCCAACTTAAGATATACCTAACAACTTGCATAACTGAAAAAGGGTTAATAAAAATATTTCAGTTGTCAATGCAGATTCACGTGCGCACATGTCAACCTTAAAGGACCCTACACATGATCCCTGGGTGGTACTACAAAACCAACACAACTGGCTTATCTCCTAACTACATGAGAAGTGCATGCCAGTCAGGGAAGGAATGACTCATCATCACATCAAAAGCTCTTTACCAGGGCCAAACATCTACAGAAGTGAGACCAAATACTAAAACAAGTCAACTGAACACTGAAGGAATTAGTCAACCCTAATGCCAAATTCTAGGAAAGATACTGTTTAAGCATGTTATCAACATGGTTGTCCAACAACAAAGTCATACAAATAATGGAGATCAGCTATGTGTAAGAGGAAAGTGGTTAGCGAGCATCAAGGTGCAGTAGCGCGTGTGGCAAGAAAGGTCAGTAGAGGTTGTGGGCAAGTGGCAGTGCGTACTGGAGAAGACGAAATCCATCTGCAATCCACAGACAGTGACAAAGGGTCAAAAGGAATAAATAAAGAGCATCTACAGCACAAGATTAATGCAGCATTAAACAAAATAGAGACTAACATTGACAATGCACCTCAAATAACTTTAGATAATGGAACTTTCAGGACAATCAAAAATGGGCACAGGGTGTTCGCCTTGGTTGGGTTCCAACAGTTCAAACATTTCAAAAATTTATTTCACAAACATTAAACCAAAGAGGGGAAAGTAGACATGTGCGTTAGCCGCATGTAATGTTAAGCAAATACCTGGGTCATTTGTGTAACCAAAATTTATTCCAAATGTGAAGAATTTTAACCACATTCTTAAACAAATTTTGGTTGTGTGAAAAAAGCAAGATTAAAAATAAAAATTTCCAACATATGCCAGAGACAGAGTGCAAAACCAATGGCCAGAAATTACATAAGCCGAAGTCACAATATGTGAAGTTATGATTCAGTAAACTAAATGAAGTAATTGAAGCAGGCTGCTCTGAAACTGAAACTGTCAGAAATGGGTCAGAAGTCACAATGAACACTACCTAATCCAAACCTGTCACTGAAGTGAAAGAGGATTTATAGAGGGAGGAAAAATAGAATCATAAATACATTTTAGTGTCTTTCGTATGAGGAAGATGGGAGCTATTACAGAAAATCTGCATCCTTGCATTTTCAATATTTCCTGTTAATCATTTGCATATTTCCATTGCTGTAAACAATCAAAGTAAACCCACTAAAGGCCAGGCACTGTTAAAGTTCAGAGTTCAGGAGAGTATGTATGAGCAGAGTGTATTCATTTTTGGATCACTTAATATCAGTTTGGTTCTCAGAATTCACTGATTCTGAATAGGTTTGTAAATGCATTCTCTCACACTTATGTTCCTTCCACTAGTGAGACAGAAATGAAGAGGAGTGAGTTTCAGGATTCATGGAGGGAGACAATTAGGGTGCTCCATTCATAAATATGAGCTTGGGTACTGCATCTTTAACTAAGTCTGAGGAGGATGCTGGGCTCCAGGAGAATAATGATGATTAAAATGCTCTGACTAGCACTCAAAGTATGAGTCAAACATTAGTGGACATGCTTGAACCTAAACAAAAGGAACAGGTAAAAATATAACGGTGTTATGTCAATCTCTCTTAAGAACACCTGGTCCGATCAGATGATGTGCTTGTAAAACTCAAGTTAAGAATCATGAGCCATTCCATAGTAAATTGTACCCAGTACCCTTCCCCTAGAAAGCCATAGTTAATAAAGCAATTAAGGGTATGTAGAAGAATCAGATTTTTTAACACTCAGATAGTGAATGTTCTAACGCAATCCACACTGCAACAAAAAGGGGCGGCAGTGTGCATTTACTAACTGATACTCATGGAGAAATGATGCAGTTTACTGTACAATGTGACCAACTGGAAGATGAAGGTATAGCAGGAAGAACACAGGCTTTCTGTGGAATGGAAGGTGTTACCAGTTTAAAAGAATGGCCTTCAGTCTGTCAGTATCATCAGTGGTCTTTATGACAGCACTCACAGGAGTTCTAAGAGAAGAATTATTGACATGCTTATCACCTACATAATGTTAAATCTACACTCCTGGAAATTGAAATAAGAACACCGTGAATTCATTGTCCCAGGAAGGGGAAACTTTATTGACACATTCCTGGGGTCAGATACATCACATTATCACACTGACAGAACCACAGGCACATAGACACAGGCAACAGAGCATGCACAATGTCGGCACTAGTACAGTGTATATCCACCTTTTGCAGCAATGCAGGCTGCTATTCTCCCATGGAGACGATCGTAGAGATGCTGGATGTAGTCCTGTGGAACGGCTTGCCATGCCATTTCCACCTGGCGCCTCAGTTGGACCAGCGTTCGTGCTGGACATGCAGACCGCGTGAGACGACGCTTCATCCAGTCCCAAACATGCTCAATGGGGGACAGATCCGGAGATCTTGCTGGCCAGGGTAGTTGACTTACACCTTCTAGAGAACGTTGGGTGGCACGGGATACATGCGGACGTGCATTGTCCTGTTGGAACAGCAAGTTCCCTTGCCGGTCTAGGAACGGTAGAACGATGGGTTCGATGACGGTTTGGATGTACCGTGCACTATTCAGTGTCCCCTCGACGATCACCAGTGGTGTACGGCCAGTGTAGGAGATCGCTCCCCACACCATGATGCCAGGCGTTGGCCCTGTGTGCCTCGGTCGTATGCAGTCCTGATTGTGGCGCTCACCTTCACGGCGCCAAACACGCATACGACCATCATTGGCACCAAGGCAGAAGCGACTCTCATCGCTGAAGACGACACGTCTCCATTCGTCCCTCCATTCACGCCTGTCGCGACACCACTGGAGGCGGGCTGCACGATGTTGGGGCGTGAGTGGAAGACGCCCTAACGGTGTGCGGGACCGTAGCCCAGCTTCATGGAGACGGTTGCGAATGGTCCTCGCCGATACCCCAGGAGCAACAGTGTCCCTAATTTGCTGGGAAGTGGCGGTGCGGTCCCCTACGGCACTGCGTAGGATCCTACGGCCTTGGCGTGCATCCGTGCGTCGCTGCGGGCCGGTCCCAGGTCGACGGGCACGTGCACCTTCCGCCGACCACTGGCGAGAACATCGATGTACTGTGGAGACCTCACGCCCCACGTGTTGAGCAATTCGGCGGTACGTCCACCCAGCCTCCCGCATGCCCACTATACGCCCTCGCTCAAAGTCCGTCAACTGCACATACGGTTCACGTCCACACTGTCGCGGCATGCTACCAGTGTTAAAGACTGCGATGGAGCTCCGTATGCCACGGCAAACTGGCTGACACTGACGGCGGCGGTGCACAAATGCTGCGCAGCTAGCGCCATTCGACGGCCAACACCGCGGTTCCTGGTGTGTCCGCTGTGCCGTGCGTGTGATCATTGCTTGTACAGCCCTCTCGCAGTGTCCAGAGCAAGTATGGTGGGTCCGACACACCGGTGTCAATGTATTCTTTCTTCCATTTCCAGGAGTGTAATTAGTACTACCTTTAGGGAGAACATTTAGACATTTTATGCCATGTAATTTAAGCATTTAGTGGAGCTGGAGTCACATTAAGGGTGGATAAATAAGAATTTACCAAATCATGAAACAATTTCCTTGGGCATGTAATTTTTTGCACAGAATCAAACCTGATCTTATGAAAATTGAACCAGTGAGAAATTTTCCTGCATGAAAATGATTATGTAGACAACTGAAAATCTCTTGGTTTGTGCAATTTCTATCACAGTATTCATCCTCGATTTTTTCATCTTCACAAGTATATCTCCACTGGAAATGGCATAAGGAATATCAAGAAGCATTTGAGTTAATTAAAAACCACCTGCATGAGGCACTGGTACTTCATCATCATGATTGAAGCAAAAATTTCTACATTGGTACTGATTCCATTTATTCCTACTGGTAGCTTAGTAAGTTTAATCCACCACGGAAAATGAATATGAGTATAGCACTCTCTCTAAATAGCCACATTAAAAGTATTTAGAAACATTCTAGAGAAACAGTCAAGCACTTTGCCTTCTTTTCAATTGTAATGGTACTGAATCGCAGTAATAGAGGGGGACAATGAAAGAATGGAAGTGCGCAACTAGTCTTAGCAGTACTCAGGCAGCAGTAGCCGAAAATGACTGGCGCAGGAACAGATAAGTAACCGCATTTGCCATTTATGAGTTCCTAACCAGGAGCTAATTTTATTATATCATCTGTGTGCTTCAGTAGTTTAGTTTCTTGAGTTTCTGCATGTAAATTTAACATCTAATAGCCACAGTTCTCGCATTTTTGTTTGCTTCAGATAGTAAACCAATTTTGTGACACATTACAAGTTCCAAATCATGGTCAAATTATTTAGTCTCACCTGAGTGCTTTGGTAATTAGATTTTTGAATGTCTGTGTGTTACTAGACACAGTTCGTGCATTTTTGGCAGGTTTTACAGTAGAATTGCAGAGCATGTGCTGACAGTTCTTTTATCTGCATGGTTTAGTTTTCCATGATCTTTAGTATGGACAGGGACTGTGATTGTTGTGTGCGGATGCAAGCCAAGTTGGTGACACTTCGCTCTCAGCTTCAGGCTATGATGGCTTCGGTTACACAGCTTGAGGCTGCAGTGGATGGGCACCACTGTTGTGGGCCGGCTGTGGGGATCCAATGGACATCCAGCACGTCAGAGTCCTCCAATCCATCCTCACCAGTGGCCAACTCTGTTACTGCTCGCATTGAGGCTGACCCCTCACCTGTGGTCGAGTGAGAGGTCACCCCGGGGTGAAGCACATCGTGAAAGACTTCCCAGGCAGCTGCACATTAGGCCTCCCTGGTTTGTCTGACAAACAGGTTCCAGGTGCTGTCTGTGGCTGACACTGTCACTGAGCCAGATGCTGTCACCTGTCCTGTTTCAGAGGAAACCACTCAGCCTGCAAGATCTGGGCTATTGCGGAGGGTGGTGCAGTGGCGCAGTTCTTTCCGTCCCTTTATGACGGACCTGCACCTACCTGTGAACATTGTCTCAGCAGATCATCAGTATGAAAGCCGAGTGAAACCTACTGTACTTCGACGTGAACCAGGCTGCAATTAAAGTCACTAATCTACATTTTGGGAGAAACATGAAATGAAAGGTTGGAAATTTTGTCCTCAATTAATATATTCTGAAACTTAGGTGAACAAGTGTCACAGCCAAGCCCATGCTAGTCTTAACACAGTCACTCATAATCCCTTTCACTCACATTAGCAAGTTTATGGTGTTGCATTTCCTGATAACGTAATAGCTACAAAAATACTGATTGCTTTTGATTGAGAATGCTCGTCAAATATTAAGTCTGTCAGTACCAAATGCAGTCACAGTTTTTAGCCACCGACCTGCTCAATACGCCACGTGGAATATATGTCTTTTCTCGTCACAAAATTCACTTAAAAATTCCGAAATTCCTACACACACATCGGAATAATTATGCCGTCACTTTCCAACACTTTTGATGTATGAAACACTGCTAGATCTGGCAACTTATCGTTTCCATCGGAACTACTTCTACCCACGTCCGATCTATTTCATGGCTAGGCTTTGACACTTCTCTAGAATATTCAAAGTCTGCTCTACCAGCAGAGAAAAGCGCGCGATGAATATTGCTTTGCCATTGGTCAGTTTACTCAACAGGCAATAGCAGAACAACATTCTCCCACGTCAGTCCGTGCTTTTTATCCATAACCAATCGCAAAATAGTAAACCTCACGACTGCATGTTTTACCGATGTAATTGTCTAATAGGCTGAAGTTTTGTTTACATATAAAGATATTTACTGTTGTTATTTATACCTGAATTAACTTTCTCTTTACCATAAATTTACTTTACAAATCAGTTCTACAAAAATCCCCTTTGTCCATATCCATAATTCTTCAAAATGTTCCCACACTAAATCCTACTACATAACTCAAACAATTATCTTCATATTAACCTTAAACCACACTCACACATCATTCATATTGCTAAAACACATTTATAACATTTTGCATACACAAAAAGACATAATAACACTTTATGAAAATACTAGAACAGTTAATGAGAAATATTCTATTACTTTAGTGCACTCTAGTGGGCAAAATTCAAACTAAAATCATAGTCCCCCTATCCAATATTGTCCTCTATTGGCTGATACATAAACTATGTGCGCGTCCAGTCTCGCGTCACCATCTGTCACTCTCCAGCTCTGAGACACATCTCCCACTTAACCGCCTCCAAGGCAGGATCGTTATATGGCGCTACGCCTCAATGGGATTATTGGTAGTTGGGAGCTCCAACGTTAGGCACGTTATGGGGCCCCTTAGGGAATTGGCTGACAAGAAGGGTAAGAAATCCAATGTGTACTCCATGCGCATACTGGGTGGAGTCACTGCAGATGTGGACAGGGTCCTCCCAGATGCCATGAAGAGCAGAGGGTGTAACCAACTGTAGGTGGTTCCTCAAGTCGGTACCAATTATGTGTGTTGCTTTGGATCAAAAGAGATTCTCTCTGGTTTCGAGCTGCTAACAGAAATGATAAAGGCTGCCATTCTTGCTTGCAAGATGAAAGCACAGCTGACCATTTGCAGCATAGTCAACAGGACCAATTGCAGACCTCTGGTACAGAGCCGAGTGAAGGGTCTGAATCAGAAGCTCAGATGGTTCTGCGACCGTGTAGGCTGCAGATTCCTCGACTTGCGCCAAAGTGTGGTTGGGTTTCAGGTTCCGCTAAATAGGTCACCTACCCACTATATGCAGGAGGTGGATACACGGGTAGCAGGGGCTGTGTGGCATGGACTGGGCAGTTTTTTAGATTAGAGGGTCTCAGGTAAACACAAGAAGGGCTTCAGTCACAAAGGGTGCAGGCTGAACACAGGAAAAACGTAGATACAGGAACCATTGGTATAACTGTTGTAAATTGTCATAGCTGTGTTGGAAAAGTACCAGAGCTCCAAGTGCTAATAGAAAGCACTGATGGTTAAATCGTTATTGGCACTGAAAGCTGGCTAAAGCCGGATATAAGCCCAGCCAAAATTTTTGTGGAGAACCTAATGGTGTTCTGAAAGGATAGGCTAAACACGGTTGGCAGAGGCGTGTTTGTTGCTGTCAGAAGTAGTTTAACTTGTCACGAAATTGAAGTAGATACTTCCTGTGAGTTAGTATGGGCAGAGGTCATTGTTGGCAACTGGAATAAAATAATAATTGTATCCTTTTACCGACCTCCCAATTCAGGTGGTACAGTTTCTGAAAGGTTCAAAGATAACTTGAGTTTGATTTCAAACACGTACCCGAATCATACTATAATAGTTGGTGGTGACTTTAATTTACCCTCGATATGTTGGCAAAAATACATGTTTAATTCTGGAGGTACGCATAAAATATCATCTGAAATTGTGCTAAACGCATTCTCTGAAAATGATCTCGAGCAATTACTTCACGAGCCCACGTGAATAGGAAATGGATGTGATAACACACTTGACCTCTTAGCAACAAATAATCCTGAGTTAATAACAAGCATCAAAGCCGATTCAGGGATTAGTGAACACAGGGCTGTCATAGCAAGACTGAATATTGTAATCCCCAAATCACTGTTCCTGTGAAACACAACTAGTTCTTTATTCACATTAAGTGCTGAGTGTTATTGACAAGGGATTTCAGATCGATTCCATATTTCTGGATTTCCAGAAAGCTTTTGACACTGTACCACACAAGCAGCTCATAGTTAAATTGCGTGCTTATGGAATATCATCTCAGTTATGTGACTGGATCTGTGATTTCCTGGCAGAGGGGTCACTGTTCATTGTAATTGACGGAAAGTCAGCTAGTAAAACAGAAGTGATTTCTGGTGTTCCCCAAGGTAGTGTTATAGGCCCTTTGCTGTTCCTTATCTATATAAACAATTTGGGAGACAGTCTGAGCAGCCATCTTCAGTTGTTTGCAGATGACACTGTCGTTTATCGACTAATAAAGTCATCAGAAGATCAAAACAAACTGCAAAATTATTTAGAAAAATGTATCTGAATGGTATGGAAAGTGGCAGTTGACCCCGAATAACGAAAAGTGTGAGGTCATCCATACGAGTGCTAAAAGGAACTCATTAAACTTCAGTTACACAATAAATTAGTCTAATCTAAAAGCTGTAAATTCAACTAAATACCTAGGTATTAAAATTACAAACAATTTAAATTGGAAGGAACACACAGAAAATGATGTGGGGGAAGGCTAACCAAAGACTGCGTTTTATTGGCAGGACACTTAGAAAATGTAACAGACCTACTAACGAGACTGCCTACACTACACTTGTCCATCCACTTTTAGAATACTGTCGCACGGTGTGGGATGCTTATCAGATAGCACTGACTGATTACATCGAAAAAGTTCAAAGAAAGGCAGCACATTTAGTATTATCATGAAATATGGGAGAGAGAGTCACAGAAATGATACGAGATTTGGGATGATCATCAGTAAAAGAAAAGTATTTTTCATTGCAACAGAATCTTCTCACAAAATTCCAATCACCAACTTTCTCCTCCGAATGACTTACATACGGAGGAATGATCACCAAGATAAAATAAGGGAAATCAGAGCTTGTACGGAAAGATATAGGAAAATGAAGAACCATCCACAACTGGAAACTGCTTCTATCATTAGCCATAAATTAATTGATTGAGTTAATGATTTATGATCACCCAACAACCATGTACACAAACAAGATCTACACTAATCAATGTTCATGTACCCAAAATTCTGATACATTAAGTAAGAAATGTGCATAGAGTGGACATGCAAGGATACATGCATCTGATGGAGAAAAATCTGTAGCCAATGGCTAGTGTAATAAAAACAGAAAAGAGCCCCAATGAAGATGCACCGATATTAATAACTCATGGCTTATTACATTAAAAAAGTCACTTTACAATCAGACAGTATTGCAAAACTAACTTTGTAGGCACAGAAGTTACTTACATAACAACGAATGACATCATCACTTATTAAACTAATGCTTTTCCAGTAACTGACCTTCAAGTTAACTTTTATGCTGGGGTACTGGAGATTCAGTTGTATATTCAGGAACCCGATACCAGTCGCAAGTTGCCTAATTAATGCCTTCCAGGAACTAAAAAAATATTTTGCGTAATTATTGAGGGACTTGAACACAACAAGACATTTTTAACATGAGACTATACATTTTAGCGAGTAGATATTGGCAAGTAGTACAATGGGAAACAGTGTGCTTGCCAAGGCAGTGTAACTGATCATGTGTGCAAATACCCAAACTTTATTTGTTGAGTATTTCAGGATGAGTGCACTTATAGACTTCTGATGAACTTCAAGCATGTAAGGAAGAAAAAGTTCAGCAAATGTTTGTAATTATGCTTTAAGTGGAACATTTAGCTCATTAACTTATTTGCAAACCAGTCAGAAGTTTAACTCTTGTGTACAACAGGGCATCAGAGTCCAAACCATTAACAATTTACTGTTACTTTTACAATACTTGGATGGTTAGGTACTAAATTTTCACATATGTATGACAGGAAAACGGAAATATCACTATAATTGGTGTGCATACCACTGTCACCATGGTGTTGATATTGTGAATACAAAGAAATTATTGCAGCAACTTGTTAACAACAAAAAAGTTTGTTGTAATAGAATAACGGTGACATATATACTTTCTTGCTAACAGCACATGCATTCTGAACATATTTATGAACAAGTAATTGTGCTATTAACTATTGTGTTTCACTCACATTGTTCATCACTGTAATACTGAATTTATAATGGAAACTTGGAAGTCGATAATTGAAAACTCCATACTGGGGTAACATTCCTACAAAATATCTAAACTGAGAATTGTATGGACATCACAGATTAATGATGTATTTGTATTATTGCATATTTGTATCCATTAGGTAAGACTAAAGCAAACCTTCCTAAGTGCAAGCAATTTTTTTTTCACTGCCAGATAATGAACTACTTGCAAAACAAAGTTTCAAGAATTTACAAAACCCTTACAAAAACTATCTTTACTACATTTGCATCAAACTAAGGTTTAATGCAAACAACAAGCATAAAAAATTGAACAATTGGCATCATGACAAGCAATGAACTCACACACAAAATTTACGTAAAATTTCTATCTGTGTAGTAATATTTATAACACTTGTATCAAGTGGAATGATGTCCATAATAGATATAAAGGAAATTGACTATTGAGCATCAGTAAGTCTACACTCAACATATGCCATCCATCTGGCCACTAAACATCCAGAGTGTTTCACAATTCCTATTACAGAGAGGTTCTAGAGCAAACTTTATCCACCAGGTTTCATTAATAAACCGATGTCTGGAAATGTACAAAGTCCCTTCTACAACCCTTACACACCTGTAATAGGAATTCTGACATGCCCTGGGTACAGCAAACGAAAAAACCTGTGGCAATTTTACAACAGATTGCGTAGTTTACATTAAATGTATGTAACACCAATGAAAATATCCCAAGAGCACATGACTACATAACTAATTGAGCAAAATAGTGACTTCATCATTTCTTTTATCCATGTAATTCTGAAGTCATGGTAGTATCTGAGAAACTGTTTACTGAGAGGGTACTCTTTTGTGAGGAAATACAGCAGTACCTCATACTTTCAACAATGCTCAACCTCAAAGTCCTGTCCTCATTTTCATTTCAGTCTTCTCCAAACATCTGGCACCTCCAAATTACCCCCCAGGGGGTCCACAACTCTTTTGTGGACACGTGCGTAGCGAGCACGGGACCCCGAGCTAATGTGGCCCTCCTTCCTTTCCGGGCTGCATACCTTCCCTTCCCTTTCCGCATCCCTCCCCCTCCCCCATCTTCGCCCCCCCCCCCTCACCTCTGTCTCTTTCCTTCCCTTTCTCCCCCTCTGGGAGTATGGTTTGTGCCTACGTCCGGAGACGGACGCTTGAAACTGTTCCAAATTCCTTGCTTTTACACTTGCAAGTCCTCGTCCTTCCTCTGTCCTTCTCTTTTCCTTCCCTCTTCTCCTTGCCCTTTTCTCCGCTGCGGCGTTTGAGACCCCCTTTTCTTTCCTTTCCCTTCTCTTTTTTCCTCCCTGTGCGTGTCTGAAGGCCGACCCACGCACTTCCATGCGTAGCCGGTGACGGGGTAACGCGTAATTCCCCGCCCCGGGTAGACAGGTAGGACACGTACGTACCCCCTGGTAACGGCCAGGCCCAGGGAGGGGTGATTACCCGAGCTGATACCTTCTGAAAGTGCCGATTGGTCCCTCCGTCCGTTTGTCGGGAGGTGTGACCTGAGGTGTGAACAATCACCTAAGGCGGGTGTGCCCTCGGTGAGGGCCCCCACAAGGGAGGAGCGTGCCATCGGAGACGCCGGTAATCATGGGGGATTCTTCCGCAATGGTTTCCTCACCTTCCACTATGTCTGCTCACAAACATAAGTTCACTGAGTCTCAGCCACAGACGGTTCTTCCATCGTTGCCACAGTTCCTTGTTGTTTCTCGGTCTGACGAAGGTCACGACTTTTCCACGGTCAACCCTTTCATTATTCAGAAAGGTGTCGACGCAATTGCGGGTCCTGTAAAGTCTTGTTCCAGATTACGGAATGGAACCTTTTGTTAGAAACACACAGTACCCTCCAGGCTCAAAAATTGCTGCGTACTTCTCTGCTCCACACCTTCCCTGTCCGGGTGGAACCGCACCGTACCTTAAATTCCTCGCGTTGAGTCATTTATACACGCTCCCTCGATGGATTGTCTGATGAAGAAATTCAGCACTACCTGTCTGACCAGGGCGTCACCGCTGTTCATCGGGTTATGAAAAGGGTTGACTCGAACATCATTCCAACCCTCACTGTCTTCTTGACATTTGACAAAGTTCAACTCCCATCAAAAATCAAAGCAGGCTATGAGATAATTTCCGTTCGCCCTTATGTCCCAAACCCTACGCGTTGCTATTGATGTCAGCGGTTCAATCACACCAGCCAGTCCTGTTCCAATCTGGCCAAATGTGTTACGTGTGGCAAGGATGCCCATGAGGGTGCTTGTCCACCTCCATCCCCTCACTGCATCAACTGTATGGGTGACCACGCTGCTTCCTCTCGAGATTGCCCCGTTTTTAAGGATGAAAAGCTCATCCAGGAGATCAGAGTAAAGGAAAAGGTGTCGACCTTTGCTGCTCGAAAGTTACTCGCCAGTCGACAGCCCACCGTGCCTCAGAAAGGAAAATACAGCACTGTCCTTGCTTCTCCTCGGCCAACAAAGGAGGCGGCCACGCAGACTTGCGACCTCACATTTAGTACCACGGTTGTCAGATCGGCCAGCGCAAAGATCGCCCGTTCAACCTCACCACTTTCGCCTGCCCACTCTATGGCTCACCCTTCGTCGGGTTCTGCTAAATCTCGAGCCCAAAAGTCAGACGCCAAGTCTTCGAAAAAAGAGCATTCTCGTGAAGAGTTTTTACGTACTGCAACTTCACAACCATCGGTTTCTCCTTCATCTAAACATCATACCTCCAAGAAGGCTACGAAGAAACACAGTTCCTCTCCGTCTCCGCCAAGGCGTGTCCCAACTACAGCACCACCTGGCGGAAATCGCCCTCGGCCATCTTCTGTGTCGCCGAGGCGCACTGCTGGTGGCCGGTCAACTGGCCGATCGTTGGTGGCAGGAGCTGCTCCTGACCAACCTATGGATCAGGATCTTCTGCCTTCGACTGAATGCCATTCCATGCTGTCGGTCGCAAGCTCTGAGCAGTCGTTGAGTTGACAGCACCCTTGGTCACGTTTCTCCATTTTCTGTTCACCCTATGTCCATTATCCACTGGAATATCCGCGGCATTCGCGCCAATCGGGATGAATTGTCGATCATCTTACGATCCTACTCGCCGGTCATCTTCTGTCTTCAGGAAACAAAGCTGCGTCCCCATGACCGCTTTGTTCTCCCTCATTTTCAGTCCGTCCGATATGACCTCCCCTCTGTTGAAGGCACTCCAGCCCATGGAGGACTCATGATTCTGCTTCATGATACTCTCCATTATCACCCAATCCCCTTAAACAGTTCCTTCCAAGCTGTCGCCGTCCGTCTTTCCCTTTCTGGATACACGTTCTCTCTATGTACGGTATACATTCCATCGTCCACACCACTGGCACGAGCTGATCTCCTTCATCTTCTTGATCAGCTTCCACCCCCCTATTTGCTGGTTGGGGACTTCAATGCCCACCACCTGCTTTGGGGATCTCCACATCCTTGTCCACGTGGCTCACTATTGCTAGACGTCTTCCACCAAATGGATCTAGTCTGCCTCAACACTTGGGTCCCCACATTTTTGTCTGCCTCCACGGCAAATTTATCTCATTTGGACCTTGCGGTCGGTACTGTTCCGCTAGCTCGGCGCTTCGAATGGTTCGCCCTTGATGATACACACTCGAGTGACCACTTTCCATGTGTTCTTCGACTGCAGCCTCAACTACCATATATGCGGCCGCGATGCTGGGAGTTTGCCCAAGCCGATTGGACACTTTTTTCGTCTCTAGCGACATTCGATGACCGTCGCTTTCCCAGCGTCGACGATGAGGTCACACATTTTACTGACGTTATTCTCACAGCTGCGGAACGTTCAATACCACGCACCTCTGAATTGCCCCGGCGCCCCCCAGTTCCTTGGTGGAACGAGGCATGCCGTGACGCAATACGTGAGCGGCGACGTGCTCTTCGCATTTTCCGTCACCATCCAACTTTGGCCAACTGTATCCGATATAAGCAGCTCCGTGCGCGATGCCGTCGCGTCATCCGCGATAGCAAGAAGGCAAGCTGGAAATTCTTTATTAGCTCATTTAACATCTTCACTCCCTCCTCGGAACTTTGGAGTCGGCTTCGACGGTTCTCAGGCGCGCCTAGTTTCTCCCCGGTCTCTGAGCTCACTGTCGCGCATGATACCTTAGTGGACCCCGTCGCAATTTCTAACTCATTGGGTCAGCACTTTGCTGAGATTTCGAGCTCTTCAAATTACCCGCCAACGTTTCTCCCGAAGAAACGTGCAGCGGAAGTGCGACATCTTGCTTTCTCCTCTCAAAATCGCGAAAGCTACAATACTGTTTTCTCCATGCGCGAACTCCAACATGCACTCTCTTCTTCTCGCTCCTCCGCCCCAGGACCGGATGGTATCCATGTCCAAATGTTGCTGCATTTATCAACCCATAGCCTGCGTTACCTCCTTCGCCTTTATAATCGAATTTGGACCGACAGTACCTTTCCCAGGCGATGGCGGGAAGCTATTGTCGTCCCCGTTCCGAAACCTGGAAAGGACAAACATCTCCCCTCTAGCTATCGCCCCATTTGTCTCACGAAAAGTGTCTGTAAGGTTTTGGAGCGTATGGTGAATTACCGTTTAGCTTGGTGGCTGGAATCCCGCAGTCTTTTAACACCAGCCCAATGCGGATTCTGACAACATCGTTCTGCCGTTGACCATCTTGTTGCTCTCTCCACTTATATCATGAACAATTTTCTCCGGAAACGCCAAACGGTAGCAATATTTTTTGATCTGGAGAGAGCATACGATACCTGTTGGAGGACAGGCATCCTCCGCACACTGCTCTCTTGGGGCTTTCGAGGCCGGCTGCCCCTTTTTCTTCGCGAATTTATGGCAGAGCGCACATTTAGGGTGCGGGTGAACACTACTCTCTCCCGTACTTTCTCCCAAGAAAACGGGGTACCCCAGGGCTCCGTGCTGAGTGTTGTACTGTTAATCCAATTATGGATTGTCTCCTTCCTGATGTCTCGGGCTCCCTCTTTGTGGACGATTTTGCGATCTACTACAGCTCTCAACGGACCAGCCTTCTTGAAAGACGTCTTCAAGGATGTCTCGATCACCTCCACTCGTGGAGCGTCGAAACCGGCTTCCGTTTCTCACCCAGTAAGACCGTTTGTGTTAATTTTTGGCGACGTAAGGAGTTTCTTCCGCCTTCCTTACATCTAGGTCCTGTCAACCTTCCGTTTTCCGACGTCGCTAAATTCTTGGGTCTTATGTTTGACAGAAAACTGTGCTGGTCCTCCCACGTTTCCTATCTTTCAGCTCGCTGTCTGCGTTCCCTTAACACCCTCCGTGTCCTGAATGGTACCTCCTGGGGAGCGGACCGAGTGGTCCTTCTCCCCCTCTATCGCGCCTTAGTGCGCTCGAAATAGGACTATGGAAGCATAGTCTACTCCTCTGCTCGGCCGTCTATTCTTCGGCGTCTCGACTCTATCCACCACCGTGAATTACGTATAGTGTCTGGAGCTTTTTACACCAGCCCTGTGGAAAGCCTTTATGCTGAGACTGCTGAACCTCTGCTATCCAATCGGCGGGCGGTCCTTCTGAGTCGTTATGCTAGCCATCTGTCTTCCATGCCTGCTAATCCTGCCCATGACCTTTTTTTCGACGCCTCCTTTGATGTAGGGTATGCAGGCCGCTCCTCCTCCCTACTACCCCCGGGAGTCCACTTCCGTCAACTGCTCCATTCTCTTTCCTTCCGCTTTCCTAAAACCTTCTTGACAACTTGGGGTACAGCACCACCTTGGCTCCGTCCCCGGATCGACTTGCTCAGAGACCTATGTCAATTTCCCAAGGATGGTACCCCTACACTTGTTTACCATCGGGCATTTGCTGCTCTATGTGCACAAATGACGGAAGCCACATTTATTTACACAGATTGCTCGAAAACATCGTTAGGTGTAGGGAGTGCCTATATTGTTGGCGACACCCCAAATCACTTTCGGCTTCCCGACCAGTGTTCGGTTTATACTGCGGAGCTTTACGCTGTTCTCCAGGCTGTGCACTACATCCGCCGCCATCAGCGGATACAGTACGTAATCTGCTCAGATTCTCTCAGCTCTCTCTTAAGTCTCCAAGCTCTTTACCCTGTGCACCCTCTGGTCCACTGGATTCAGGACTGTCTGCGCTTGCTCCACCTGGGGGGCGTCTCAGTGGCGTTCCTCTGGCTCCCGGGACACGCTGGTATCTGTGGAAATGAGGCGCCCGATATAGCGGCCAAGGCTGCAGTCTCTCTTCCTCGGCCAGCTATTCAGTCTCTTCCGTTTACCGATCTACGTAGCGGTTTATGTCGCCAAGTTGCTCATTTATGGCATGCGCATTGGTCAACACTTCCCCATAATAAATTGCGGGAAGTGAAAGCCCTTCCTTGCGCATGGACCTCTTCCTCCCGAACGCGTTGTCGGGAGGAGGTAATTTTAGCTAGACTCCGGATAGGGCACTGTCTTTTTAGTCATCGACATCTTTTAAGTGGTGATCCTCCCCCATTCTGTCCCCACTGCTCTCAGCCGTGGACGGTCAGACACCTTTTACTTGAATGCCCCTATTTTAATCCGTTACGCTCCCGTCTACAGCTCTCGCCTGATCTATCGTCGATTTTAGCAGATGACACGCGCTCAGCTGACCGCGTTCTACAGTTTATTAGTGACAGTGAAATGATGTCAGTCATTTGAAGGCTTTTTTTTGGGGGACAACCACCCCCTTTCTATAGTTGATTTTTAAGCATTCCTTCTGCCTTTAGTTTCTCAAATTTTATGTCTTTGTTCCCATTGCTGCTGATTTTAAATTTCGTTTTTTTCCTGTTTTCTACATCACGGGCTGGGCGCTAATGACCATAGAAGTTTTGCGCCCTAAAAAAAAAAAAAAAAAAAAAAAAAAAAAAAAACCTCCAAATTACTTTTGAGTCCTTCAGGAATGTCCAGCCTTTTGCACAACTTCACAGAAATTTAATAATGCTCCCCACAGCATGGTCATCACTCAATTCTGATACAAGCATTGCTAAAGGTTTCTCCAAACACATTGCGGAGATACAAAATAGTATCACAACTACTTCTTCTTGTTCTTGTTCTTGTTCTTCAATACACGAGCAGGTCCTCCCCCATCAGAGAGAAGATTAAATAAGGAAAATGAAAGACACCCTCTGGCCTCGCAACCTAATACCATCGAGGTCGAAAAGATCAAGAGTTGGTCAAGAGAGACCGACAGAAAAGAAAACAGAATACGTCTGACACAAGTAAGTGGAAGCAATGTCGCACGTTTCTAGAAAGAAGATAGTGAGACACATGGTTGTTCTGTTTATGGCAAGTGGTACTTGGCCATATTTAAAACCAAACTCATATCAAATTTAATATGTGAGATTTACATGATTCTGATGAGCTAAGTAGTTGACACAATACCACATGCTCTAACATCACAAGTACATTCTTTGGTCATAACACAATTAACAATGGGTAAATATACAAAAGTGCAACATTAAATGATTCAAAAATGTAACAGCACTTTATGCACTGATATATGCTGTTAGATATTCCTTCCACGTAACTGGTACCTTTCTGATATTACATTTTTTAAACTGTAATTTTTACAACATAGAAACATTAATGAAATATAATGTCTAACAAGCCTCTGTAGTCACTACAGAGAGCTAACATTAAATACTAAGTGTTAAAAGAAATTTCTTGACATCTATTACACTTGAAATAACTATGCAGATTGTTTGAGCTAATCGTAATACACAAAATAGCACATTCTATATTACTAAATTGGAACATTCAATTGTCTAAACTGCTGACTTAATTATATGAGGGGCGTTCAGTAAATAATGCAACAATTTTTCTGATGCAGATTGGTTTTATTCAGGATTCCTTTACACCATATTATTTCCTATGACCTCTGATACAAAACCTGAGATTTCAGCACAATGTCTGTTCAATTTGATGGCCTTACGCCACCTTACTGGGAGGGCTTGTATGCCTGTGACACCATTTTACTGATTGATGATGGCACCATCTTGTTGTATCAACAACCGCCCCCATCATCCACACACTCCTTTCTGCAGAGAGCGTCCTTCTATGGACAGTTCTTTCTTGTCCACCCAACAGTGTGGACATTGCACCTTCCAGATTTCGTCTCTTTGTCACAATGAAGTATGTGTGCTCCTCTCAGGTGTGCACACTTAGTGAGGTCTTGCAAGGTCATGGAGAAGGAAGAGTTCATTTCCACTTTTGTGGTGATGTACATGCTGAAGTCATTTCTTCAACTTCCTGATGGTAGCGCAAAACACTACACTATGACGGAGGTAATCACTCAGAATAATAAGTTCAAAATTCCAGAAGACCACCACCATGAGTTTACTGGTTGAGGAAGCAGCTTTGATCCTTTTCTTCAGAGGAGGTGATGTGGTGCCACTCTGTGGATTGCCGTTTTGTTTCTCAGTTCGAAGTGTTTCACCATCTGACAATGTTCAACAAAAATTATCACTATGACCCCTGTAACATGCAGACAGTTTGGCACAGGTGGTCATTCATTGGTCTTTACAGTCTCCAGTACGGCGGAACAGAGCGAGGCAGACCTTTGAATACCCCAACTGCTAACTGGTGGACGAGTTTGTCTGCACTAACAACAGAGACGTCCAGATGAGCAGCGAGCTGGTCCATCTTTCGTGATTGCTGGATCACAATCAGAGTGTTCGCATGTTCCAACATTGCAGAGTCACAACTATGTGCAAATTGCATGCTTCTTTTTTCCACTAACAGATCTCTGTAGATATTCTGCAAATGCCTACGAATATCTGCAATGGTCTGGTTTTGCACATTTTTAAGGCACAAATAGTGCTGCCACTTATTGGAACTTTGTGGACTATTCCTACTTCAGCCCCTGTAGCTTCATCATATCCGAAGATGTTTCATGCACAATTTTTTGAACTGACAATGGCCGAGAATGGAAATATGTTGCATTACTTACTGAATGCCCCTCCTACTTTGTGTTACAAATGCAGACTGTCATTATGTAGAAAAGCATCATATAGAAATATCAAAGTTAAGAGATACTATAATTTTAGGAAAATATGGTGCTATTGTGGTAATGGTATAAATGTGCACAGGTAACAATTTAACCAAGGCAAAATATGGTAATAGCCTGTACACACAGGTTACCTAACACAAAGTAAATATAACTTGCCATAAATTCCTCTGTGTGTTTCTAAATTATTTATTATAGAAAACTTTACTTTAGCATAAAATTTAAAAAGTAGCGACAACCACATATTTACAATGTCATTAACAAATCCACATCTGTAGCTATTCCTTCTTGACCAGCAGTTATTGTAGCTACATTTACCATGTCTGATTATATGCAAGTCCACAGCCTCCAAATATGATAATCATTTTGTAAAAGAAAATACTGTCCATGAACTGCTTCTTCAAGTTGTAATGCATGTAACAGTGTAACAGACTACTAACATTCAGATTGTTAGGACGATGGCACAATACATTTCAGCAAACACATGTATCCGTTTCTTATCTGTGAAGTACAGTTAGAAGAGTAACATATAACTGAAATTTCTAATAATACTTTTTAATCATTTAGGATGTATATTATTGTTACATCTGCATAAGAGATTTTCAGGCCTGAGTGATGAGCCACATTATTATAAAAATATGCCCAAATTATGATGCATAACAAATATCTTCCACATAAATCATACTCAGTATGTTTAAAGACTCAAACTACAATGTATAAAACAACTTCATACCTCTGACTGCTTTGGAAATGCACAACTATGTTCTGACATTAAGCATTTAGGAGAGGTTTGAAATTATGTTTGAAGTTTTTTGGAAATCACATAGTGCTCTCATTATGAAACATTGGATATATATAGTGTGTATAATTTGTTCAACTTGAGCTACACTGCTGCAAGACATATACGTACCATTTATGACTGTAATATTCGTCCTACAGGTTTAAACTTTTGTTGCGAGATGTAAGTACTGAATTACAACAGGAATTTAAATTAACCCCACATTTCTATGTAATGCTGAAAATGATAGAAGGCACTTATATAGGCTACATGCAACTGGTACTTTGCATCATGAACCTGATTAGTCATTTAGTAATATAGCCAGAACAGTGTTTGGGTAGAGAAACACGTTCTGTCCTGAGTCCTTCAGTGTCTCTGATTTATGCTAAGATGTGCTTGCAATAGTGAATGGTGAATAGTGGAAATGTACCATGTTTACAGATGACACCATCAATGTAACAGAATATCTGTCAAACATAATCACCAATGACATTTCACCAAAATTCTGTAGCAGGTTTATTAACTCCCTTCCTGCCAACCTAAATGTGGTGTCACCACCAGACACCACACTTGCTAGGTGGTAGCCTTTAAATCAAACGTGGTATGTTAGTATATGTCAGACCCGCGTGTCGCATCTATCAGTGATTGCAGACTGAGCGCCGCATGTCTAGTCTAGAGAGACTCCCTAGCACTCGCCCCAGTTGTACAGCCGACTTTGTTAGTGTTGGTTCATTGTCTACATATACTCTCATTTGCACAGGTGACAGTTTAGCATAGCCTTCAGCTACATCATTTGCTATGACCTAGCAAGGCGCCCTATTCAGTTACTATAAGTATTATCTTCAAGAATGTATTCTGAGCACATAATATTGTGAATGACATACCGTCAAGAGCAACGTTCATCATTAATGGATTAAAGTTAAGTATCAAACTAATTACATCCGCTTTCTGAATTCTCATTCCTTGTCATGTTCCAGACCTCATGTCAGTATAGTTCTTCCCTCTTCACACCAGCCTGTGTGAGCTAAAACGCGTGCATTTCAGCCTCCACTCGTAACACGGTGTTGGCTCTTCTGCTAACACAAAATTGGTGACGAGGAGTAAAAACAGTGTTCTTAACAACACTGCCATATGTCATTGCAACTGCCCGGATTTCATTGTGTAATGGCTTCGCCACAATCTCCAGATGTACTGTACAAATTTTATCACTTACAGACACAGCAGATGCAGGCATTACTGGATGCCCTTGGACAGCTCATCCAGGGTCAACATGCAATGCAAAACAATGCGGCAGCCGCTGCTTCACCGCTAACGCAGCCACAACATGCAGTGGCACCAACCTTCAGACCTTTTGATGCTGCACTGGAAAGCTGGACAGAGCGGTCACGCCAATTTGGATTCCATCTCACCACCTGCAGAATTCAAGTTAACAAGCAGAAGCCTTTTCTTTTGTCGTCCGACGGTGTGCAAACCTACCATGTGATAGTCAAATTATTTCCCCGATGCGACGTAGCAACTCTGTCCTATGAAGAAATTTTGTCTGCATTAGATACATATTTCAAACAATCAGTCAATGTAGTTGCGAAGAGGTATACCTTCTTTTGTACAAGACGTATGGCAGGTCAGACTAATCGGGAGTGGGTTGCAACCTTGCAAGGCCTTACTAGGGATTGTGCTTTTGAGTGTCAATGTGGACTCCCATATTCAGATACTATGGTACGTGATGCAATTGCACAGAATGTTTCTGATGTTCATATAAGGGAACAGGTTTTGAAACTAGTCAATCCCTCCCTTCAACAAGTGACGGACATATTGTATCGGCAGGACACATTTGTCTTTGCTCAGGAATCATTTGAAACTTCACCAGCCATGTGTCAGGTTAACCGGCCCACCGGGCGAGCTGCACGGAGCAGTAAACAGCCCTCTCACCCAGCCGCCAAGCTCGCAGCCACGTGTGCCTCGCTGGCAAGCAAATGCAGTGCTCAAATCATGCCCGCGGTGCACTACTAAACATTTGCATGAGAATTGCCTGTCACGCCAAGCTATTTGCTTTTACTGTAATAAAAAAGGACATGTTCAAAGTGTTTGCCAGAAAAAGCTCAGATCAGAAACTCAAAACCATTCCAGGCCCTTTGCTTCACACCAGAATCGGAATCGAACCAGGGATACTCAGGCTCACGAAACTTCGCCCATGGAAATTCATGTCGTTCATTCCACTCCACCCAGTGCAACTCCCTCTCTAACAGTGACTGTGTTCATCTCACAAATAGTGTGCATAGACATCGCCAGAACTTCCGTCAAGTCGCAAGTGATTCTGTATCAGTGTCAGTTCACGTTGCACGAGACAGTCGCTCTTGTCGTCAGCAGAACAATAAACTTTTTGTAGACTTGGACATTAACGGCAAAGTGATCCCATTCCAGCTCAATACTGGAGCTGCAGTTTCACTGATCAATCAGGACATTTACAAACTGCTGGGCACACCTCCATTGCATGCCACAAATGTTAAGTTAACTAACTATTCAAGTCAAGAGATACTTGTGTTAGGACACTGCAGCCTTCTTGCAACATACAAAGGACAAACAAAACTTGTGTCATTTTACGTCCTTTGTTCTTCTTCTGCAGTGAACTAGTTTGGCTTCGATTTATTTCAGTTGTTTAACTTGTCTATAATAAATCAGGTCCTATCAGTGAACCAGACTGTGCCTTCAGACAGTGTTTCTCGTCAGTGTGAAGAATATGCAGACATTTTGCGTGATGAGGTTGCAAAACCATTACACGATTTGGAATCAGAAGTTGTAATTGAACGTGTGGAGGCTTCTCTCTGTGCATCACCCTTAGTAATTTTGCCAAAACCTTCAGGTAAATTGAGACATTGTGTGGATTTAAAGGCAACAGTGAATCCACAACTAGTGATTGCAACTTTTCCTTTACCCCGCCCGGAAGATCTTTTTGACAAACTGTGCACGGGAAAATATTTTTCGAAGTTGGACCTAGCAGATGCGTACTTGAAAATACCGGTAGATGAAGAATCTCAGCGTGTTTTGGTGGTTAACACGATTCTTGGCTTGTATCAATTCAAACGACTGTGCCATTTGGGTGTGCATCCACCCCTGCATTGTTTCAGCAATATCTACAAACTGTTTGTGCATCGGTCCCTACTGGAGCAAACTATCTGGACGATATTGTGATCTCCAGAAAGACGGAAGAACAACATTTAGCCACTCTCAGAACATTATTTCAGGTCTTGCGACATAATGGTCTTCGCTTACGGAAGGACAAATGTGTGTTTTTTGCTTGTGACTTGCCATACCTAGCCCATGTACTCAGTGCCCAAGCCATACATCCCAGTGTCATGCACCTCCGTTCCATAGAAGACTTGCCTTCACCACAGAATTTGAAGCAGCTAAAGAGTGTGCTGGGAAAAATCAATTATTACCACAGATATGTGCCGCATGCCTCTTCCATTTATGCTCAGCTTCATCGCTTATGTCGTAAAGGTGTTCGGTTCGTGTGGAGGATGGAATGCGAACGCGCCTTTCACCGGTTGAAATCAGCGTTGCTTTCCAATACTTGCCTTATGCCATTCTATCCCCAGAAGCCCCTTTTGTTGATAGGGGATGCATTGGATTTCGGGATCGGTGCTGTGCTTGCGCACAAAGATGGTTCGCACGATCGCCCTATTGCCTTTGCATCCAAATTGCTCTCATCTGTGGAAAGAAATTATTCACAGATCGAGAAAGAAGCATTGATTCTCGTATTTGGTGTTACAAAGTTTCATGACTACTTGTATGGTCATCACTTTACCATTATCACAGACCACAAACCTTTGACATCGCTTTTTCATCGGAACAAGCCTGTACCTCCATGTACAGTGCAGAAATTAATTCACTGGTCTAGTTTCCTCTCGCAGTACCGCTACAATATCTTGTATCGGTCCACTGCTAAGGAGAGAAGCGCCTATGCATTGTGCCGTTTGCCTGTTGCTGAGGATAGGGCATTCGATTCCTCTGAACTTGCTTGCATGTTCATTGATTCGGAAACCGATGGCGTGGTTGAATCGTTTTTGATTGATTTTCACCATGTAGCTACAGTCACAACTGCCGACCCTGTCCTTGCTACCGTTCTGCGTTTTGTTGCTACGCAATGGCCCTTGTCAAAGTCATGGATCGGAGACCCGTGGTTTGCCAATTGTTTGCTCACAAGGAGAGACTTTTTGTTCGACGTGGTGTTTTGCTGTTGCATTCTGATAATGATCAGTCCAGGGTCGTTGTACCATGTTCGTTACAGTCCTCTTTCTTAAAGCTTCTCCACCAAGGACATTGAGGTATAGTGAGATCAAAACAACTTGCTCGTCAGCACTGTACCTGTTTTGGAATCGATGCCGCGATTACGACTATATGCTCATCTCGCATGGTGTGTGCTGAACAACAATCAGCACCACTGCGGAAATTCTTTGCATGGCCAAAGGCCACTTTCCCTTGGTAACGCTTACACATTTATTTTGCTGGTACATTCTGGAATGCTCAATGGTTGGTTGTGATAGATTCATTCAGTAATTTTCCTTTTGTTGTCCGAATGTCTTCTACGATATCATCTGCCACCATCCAAGCATTATCTGCTATCTTTAGCATTTCAGGTCTTCCACAGAATTGTTTCCTACAATGGCCCACAGTTCACGTCCGCAGAATTTCAGTCATTCTGCAAGGCCAATGGTATTCAACATCTGACGTCCGCGCCGTTTTCGCCATAGTCAAACGGTGCCGCTGAACGATTGGTCAGGACTTTCAAGTCACAGATGTTGAATTTGAAAGAATCGCATTCTCGGGAGGACGTGTTATTGCTCTTTTTGTCCTTGTATCGCTCTCAGCCCCGAGATGGTCGCTGGCCAGCTAAGTTGCTCCACAGTCGCCATCATCGAACCTTGATGTCTTTGCTACATCTGTCACATTGGCCCCTCCTCTCTCTCTATGGGCGCATACACCGCATGTTGGCGTGCACCCTGGAGTAGGTTTTCAGGTGTTCTTTAGCTCCCCGCGGTCCGAGTGGCAGGGTGCGGTTGGCACAGCCTCGCCTGTTGTTCGGCCCCCCACCTCATCGCACACGTCAACATGGGGTCCTCCCCACAATGGGCGAAGGCCTTATACCACAACCATCCGCTGATTTGCGGGGGAGGAATGTGGTGTCACCACCAGACACCCCACTTGCTAGGTGTCACCCTTGAAATTGGCCGCGGTCCGTTAGTATACATCGGACCTGCGTGTCGCCACTATCAGTGATTGCAGACCGAGCGCCGCCACATGGCAGGTCTAGTCTACAGAGACTCCTTAGCACTCGCCCCAGTTGTACAGCTGACTTTGCTAGCATTGGTTCACTGTCTACATATACTCTAATTTTCACAGGCGACAGTTTAGCATAGCCTTCAGCTACGTCATTTGCTACGACCTAGCAAGGCACCTTATTCAGTTACTATAAGTATTATCTTCAAGAATGTATTCTGAGCAGATAATATTGTGAATCATGTACTGTCAAGAGTGACATTCAGCATTAATGGATTAAAGTTAAGTATTAAACTAATTATGTCCACTTTCTGAATTCTCATTCCTTGTAATATTCCAGAGCTCATGTTAGTATAGTTATTCCCTCTTCATGTCAGCCTGCATGAGCTAAAATGCATGCATTTCAGCTCCACTTGTAACACGGTGTTGGCTCTTCTGCTAACACAAGACTAAACACGATAAATTTTATGCATTTTACATGAAGTCATGAAAAGCCAGACAAACACTCAGTGACAAAGAATAACCAGCACATAATCAGGTGATACCATCAAAATCTTAGGCATTGACATCAGCTGCAAATCATGCTTGGAATGTCACATTTATGAGACTGAGGAGAGAGTGAGCTCAGCAGCTTTTGCTCTCTCATTCTGGATGATGGAGGGATCAGACAGGTAACTTATTCCGCTTCTGTGCACTCCATAGTGTCACACAAAAATATGTGCTGGAGGAGCTCTTCCTTAATCAAACTATCATCTCCCTACTGAGCAGTGAAAATATTCATATATAGAATGAGTCCATGAACCTCCCATTGCAAATAATTTAACCAGCTGAGATAACTGACTACCGTTTCTCAACACTTTTTTTCTCTAATGTATCATGTTCCTGGAGATTGGGTCCTTAGTGACAGAACTCAGAAATTCACAGGTGTGGCGCTAAATAAAAGAATTACGTACACTGTCTCTGCTACAGAGAGATGCTATGTATGCTGCTGTAAAAATTTTTGACCTTTTTCCCACTGAGCTCAAAATCTTATGGAATGGTAAATATCTTTTAAAAACTAAATGTCATAACTTTCGATTGAATCAATATGTTGTAACATATATTTATAAACCGGTTTCCAACATAAGATATATTTTTATTAACCTTTTGTCAGTTATAAAACTTGTTAGGTATTTCAGGGGTCTATGCAGCTTCACAAGCACACATGTCAACCTCAAAGGACCCTACATGTGATCCCTGAGTGGTACTACAAAAGAAACACAACTGGCTAATCTCCCAACTCCATAAGAAGTACATAACAGTCAGGGAAGGAATGACTCACCATCACATCAAGAGCTCTTTAACAGAGCTAAACATCTACAGAAGTGGGACCAAGTAATAAAACATATCAACTGAACATTGAAGCATTAGTCACAGCACAGGCCAAATTCTAGGAAAGATACTGTTTAAGCATGTTATCAACATGGTTGCCCACAAATGAAGTCATACAAATAATGGAGATCAGCTACGTGCAAGAGGAAAGTGGTTAGGAAGTGGTATTGTCGTTACGAAGTACCATCGTACCTAATGAAGGGAAAAGTACCCATACATCTTCAAATCTAATATCCTTTACAGCATCAAAGTGCAAAAGCACATGATGATAAAGGTCAGTAAATGTTGTGGGTGAACGTTATTGTGTACTGGAGAGGGTGAAATCCACCGGCAATTCACTCACTGTGATGAAGCGTCAAATGGAATAAATAGAGAGTTTTACTGCATTAGATTAATGCAGCATTAACTGAAATAGAGTCTAACATTGATAATGCACCTCAAATAATTGTAGATAATGGAACTTTCACGACAATCAAAAAAGGGCACAGGATGTGTGCCTTGGTTGTTTTCAAACATTTCAAACATTTATTTCAAAGACATTAAACCAAACAGGGCAACATAGACACATGCGTTAGACACAAGAAATGATAAGCACATATCTGGGTCATTTGTGTAACCTAAAATTACTCCAAAGGTGAAGAATTTTAAACCACATTCTTAAACAAATTTAGGTTTTGTGCAAAACAATGGGATTAAAAATCAAAAATTCCAGAGACAGAGTGCAAAAACAATGGCCAGAATTTCCACAAGCCCAAGTCATGACATGAGTAGTTGTGATTCAGTAAACTAAATGAAGTTTTGGAAACGGGCTGCTCTGAAACTGAAGTTGTCAGAAATGGGTCAGAAGTCACAATGAACACTACCAAGTGCAAACCTGTCTTTGAAGTGAAAGAAGACTTATTGAGGGAGGAAAAATAGATTCATAAATACATTTTAATGCCTTTCATGGAAGTCCAAATATGCTGGATTATGGACACAATACCTATTTCGGTGAGGAGGACAGGAGCTATTACAGAAATCTACCTCCATGCATTTTCAATATTTCCTGTTAATAATTTGCATATTGCCATTGCTTTAAAAAATCGAAGTAACCACACTAATGATAAAGAGGCCTGGAGGAAACTCATTTTTGAAATGGGATCAAAGCACTGGAACATCGTTGGACCAAGAGCAATAAGCTACAAGGAGAGTACATTGAAAACTAAAAAAAAGTTTCAGTGATGTAAGTACTGTTTTCTATTCCATTCTGAGAACTTTTCACACCACCCTTGTATGATAAAATACATCTCAATTTGTGAAGTATAATTCATTTTAATCTGGGAGAATGACTATGGGATCACAGTAATTGTGTAAGTTCCTGAGGAAACAGATCTCGAGACTCTTAAGGAAGATGGAATTGACCACTAGACCTCAAGAGAGGTGGGCCCAGCAGCATAAAAGGAGGTGGGTCATAAGTGTTATAAGGAGAGAAGCAGCAACAGTAGAATGCATTGATCGGTGAGCTCTGTGACATTGAGCATGGACTATTCACTCAATGTGACACAAGCAGCAAATACGTTGGGCACATTTCGACTTTTCTAAAGCTGTCAGTGTCAGCTGTCTGTGGTGAGGCATTGAAGTGGAATTATGAAGGAATGATCACAGCTATACAAAGACTACACAGACCAGAAAAAAATATAAATTAAATATTTCCAGAGCTGTTCTCCTTCCAAAGCAAAAACGACTGTAATATTTGTGTTTACCTCAGCAGTCTACACAGAAAACATACAGAAGGATTTTTGTACACGTCCCAGAAGTTGAGGTGTCTCAGACTATGTAAACATGCACTGTTTAGAATTAAGTTTCCAGAATGAGCATATGGTAGTACAAAAGGACTTTTGTACATGACCCAGAAGCTGAAGTGTCTAAGGTTACACAAGCACGGGCTGTTTAGAATTAAGTTTTCAGTGATAAGCACATCATTGGGGAGGGCACTCAGCTTAGGTAGTTTGTGCAGCAATGTTGACCATTGTGCTGTGGTAGTGTAATGGTTAGCATTTCTGCCTAGTAAACAATAAGATCCGGGTTCGAGTCGTGGCCACAGCACAAATTTTAATTCATTTCATCTGCTTCTGTCATTATTGTAGATAATAAAAAGAAGGAAACATTTAATTATAAAGAAATATCAATTCAGTACTAATTATGAACATTTGGAGGAACAAATAATAGTACTCTTAAAGACTCTATTGGATGGATTTTAAAACATGTTAGCAAAGCCAGCCCTCAATTAATTGCAAAGTACTTAAGAGCTTTGTCAAAATCATTGTTTGCATAACTATATTTGATAATTTCATGATTTAAACAATTAATTTGGCATAGCTCTTGTAGTAGACAAAACTGTTAAAAAGAACCAATTTTTCGATATATTCATTTAATTTAATGAGTTATGTTTCAGTTGTAATTTCTGTAAATTTAACGTCAAACAATGTGTAGTTTCAGTACCTATTATTGTGAAGATATAGAAGGGGCCAATTTTTTGGCCTGAGACAGTCAGTCTACAGCCGAGTTTCAGACGAGAAACCTGTGTCAGTTAGAGCAACAACAATGCATCCGTGAAATAAGTGTAAGACAATTATGTTGTGTGTTAAAACAATGACAGTGTCTGCTCCATACGTACCTCTCTACTCTTCAAGAACTGTGAGCTTTGTGGTTAAGTTTTTACTGCTCATAGAAGTTCAAGAGAAAACTATTGTAGCAGTATGTGGAGGTTTTCCTGCAAATTATTAATGAGGCTTATGAAGTTAAAACAATAGTGCTCTGGCCATATATAACTGTTTTTTTGTTTTTGTTTTAGGGCGCAAAACTGCTATGGTCATTAGTGCCCGGTCCGTGACTTAGGAAACAGTAAAAAACGAAAATGGAAACCAGCAGCAATGAGAACGAAACTCAAAAACTTGGAGAAACTGAAAGAAGAAGGAAAGCTTAAAAGGCCGCTACAGAAAGGGGTTGGTTGTCCCCCAAAAAAAAGCTTCAAATGACTGAAATCATATCACAGGCACTAATAAACTAGAGAACGCTATCGGCCGAGTGCGTGTCATCTGCTAAAATGGACGATATATCAGGCGACAGCTGTAGACGGGTGCGTAACGGAGTAAAATAGGGGCACTCAATTAAAAGGTGTCTTACCGTCCACAGCTGAGAGCAGTGGGGACAGAGTGGGGGAGGATCGCCGCTTAAAAGATGTCGATGGCTAAAAAGACAGTGCCCTATCCGAAGTCTAGTTAAAATTACCTCCTCCCGACGATGGGTTTGGAAGGAAGAGTTCCAAGCACAGGGAAGAGCTTTCACGTCCCGCAATTTATTATGGGTAAGTGTCGACCTATGTGCATACCATAAAACAACAACACAACGACATAAAACGCTCCGTAGATCAGCGAAGGGAAGCGATCAAATAGCTGGCCAAAGCAGAGAGACTGCAGCCTTGGCCGCTATATCGGCCACCTCATTTCCACAGATACCAACGTGTCCAGGGAGCCAGAGGAACGCCACCGAGACGCCCCCCAGGTGGAGCAAGCGCAGATAGTCCTGAATCCGGTGGACCAGAGGGTGGACAGGGTAAAGAGCTTGGAAACTGAGTAGAGAACTGAGAGAATCTGAACAGATAACATACTGTATCCGCTGATGGCGGCGAATGTATTGGACAGCCTGGAGAACAGAGTAAAGCTCCGCAGTATACACTGAACTCTGGTTGGGAAGCCGAAATCGATTTGGGGTGTCCCCAACAATATACGCACTCCCTACACCTAGCGATGTTTTCGAGCCAACAGTGTAAATAAATGTGGCTTCCTTCATTTGTGCACACAGAGCAGCAAATGCCCGACGATAAACAAATGAAGGGCTACCATCCTTGGGAAATTGACAAAGGTCACGGAGCAAGCAGATCCAGGGACAAACCCAAGGCGGTGCTGTACCCCAAGTTGTCAAGAAGGTTTTAGGAAAGCGGAAGGAAAAAGAATGGAGCAGTTGACGGAAGCGGATTCCCGGTGGTAGTAGGGAGGAGGAGCGGCCTGCATACCCTACATCCAAGGAGGCGTCGAAAAAATGTCTTGTGCTGTATTAGCAGGCATGGAAGACAGATGGCTAGCATACCGACTCAGAAGGACTGCTCACCGATTGGAGGCTCAGCAGTCTCAGCATAAAGGCTTTCCACAGGGCTGGTGTAAAAAGCGCCAGACACTAAACGTAATCCACGGTGGTGGATAGAGTCGAGACGACGAAGAATAGACGGCCGAGCAGAGGAGTAGACTATACTTCCATAGTCCAATTTCGAGCGCACTAAGGCGCGATAGAGGCGGAGAAGGACCACTTGGTCCGCTCCCCAGGAGGTACCATTCAGGACACGGAGGGTGTTGAGGGATCACAGACAGCGAGTTGAAAGATAGGAAACGTGAAAGGACCAGCACAGTTTTCCGTCAAACATAAGACCTAAGAATTTAGCGACATCCGAAAACGGAATGTTGATAGTTCCTAGATGTAAGGAGGGTGGAAGAAACTCCTTACATCGCCAAAAATTAACACAAACGGTCTTACTAGGAGAAAAATGGAAGCCGGTTTCGATGCTCCAAGAGTGGAGGCGATCGAGACATCCTTGAAGACGTCTTTCAAGAAGGCTGGTCCGTTGAGAGCTGTAGTAGATTGCAAAATCGTACACAAAGAGGGAGCCCGAGACATCAGGAAGGAGACAATCCATACTTGGATTTATGGCAATGGCAAACAGTACAACTCTCAGCACGGAGCCCTGGGGTACCCCGTTTTCTTGGGAGAAAGTACGGGAGAGAGTAGTGTTCACCCGCACTCTAAATGTGCGCTCTGCCATAGATTCGCGAAGAAAAAGGGGCAGCCGACCTTGAAAGCCCCAAGAGAACAGTGTGCGGAGGATGCCTGTCCTCCAATAGGTATCGTATGCTCTCTCCAGATCAAAAAATATTGCTACTGTTTGGCGTGTCCGGAGAAAATTGTTCATGATATAAGTGGTGAGAGCAACAAGATGGTCAACTGCAGAACGATGCTTTCGGAAACCGCATTGGGCAGGTGTTAAAAGACTGCAGGACTCCAGCCACCAAGCTAAACAGCAATTCACCAGACGCTCCAAAACCTTACATACATTACTCGTGAGAGAAATGGGGCGATAGCTGGAGGGGAGATGTTTGTCCTTTCCAGGTTTCGGAACAGGAACGACGATAGCTTCCCGCCATCGTCTAGGAAAAGTACTGTCGGCCCAAATTCGATTATGAAGGCGAAGGAGGTAACGCAGACTAAGGGTTGATAAATGCAGCAACATTTGGATGTGGATACCATCCGGTCCTGGGGCGGAGGAGCGAGAAGAAGAGAGTGCATGTTGGAGTTCCCGCATGGAGAAAACAGTATTATAGCTTTCGCGATTTTGAGAGGAGAAAGCAAGAAGTTCCACTTCCGCTGCACGTTTCTTCGGGAGAAACGCTGGCGGGTAATTTGAAGAGCTCGAAATCTCAGCAAAGTGTTGACCCAATAAGTTAGAAATTGCGACGGGGTCCACTAATGTATCATGCGCGACAGTGAGCCCAGAGACCGGGGAGAAACTAGGCGTGCCAGATAACCGTCGAATCCGACTCCAAACTTCCGAGGAGGGAGTGAAGTTCTTAAATGAGCTAGTAAAGAATTTCCGGCTTGCCTTCTTGCTATCGCGGATGACGCGACGGCATCGCGCAGGGAACTGCTTATAGCGGATACAGTTGGCCAAAGTAGGATGGCAGCGGAAAACGCGAAGAGCACGTCGCCGCTCACGTATTGCGTCACGGCATGTCTCGTTCCACCAAGGAACTGGGGGGCGCTGGGGTAATGCGGAGGTGCGTGGTATTGAACGTTCCGTAGCTGTAAGAATAACGTCTGTAATGTGTGTGACCTCATCGTCGACGCTAGGAAAGTGACGGTCATCGAATGTCGCTAGAAACAAAAAAAGTATCCTGTCGGCTTGGGCAAACTTCCAGCGTTGCAGGTGCATATATGGCAGTTGAGGCTGCAGTCTAAGGACACATGGAAAGTGGTCACTCGAGTGTGTATCATCAATGGCGAACCATTCGAAGCGCTGAGCTAGCGGAACAGTACCGACCGAAAGGTCCAAATGAGAGAAATTTGTCGTGGAGGCAGACAAAAATGTAGGGACCCCAGTGTTGAGGCAAACTAAATCCGCTTGGTGGAAGACGTCTAGCAATAGTGAGCCACGTGGACAAGGATGTGGAGATCCCCAAAGCGGGTGGTGGGCATTGAAGTCCCCAACCAGCAAATAGGGGGGGGGGGGGGGGGTGGAAGCTGACCAAGAAGATGAAGAAAATCAGCTCGTGCCATTGGTGTGGACGATGGAATGTATACAGTACAAAGAGGAAAGATAAATCCAGAAAGGGATAGGCGGACAGCAACAGCTTGGAAGGAGGTGTTTAAGGGGATTGTGTGATAATGGAGAGTAAGATGGAGAAGAATCATGAGTCCTCCATGTGCTGGAGTGCCTTCAACAGAGGGGATATCAAATCGGACAGACTGTAAATGGGGGAGAACAAAGTGGTCATGGGGACGCATCTTTGTTTCCTGAAGACAGAAGATGACCGGAGAGTAGGATCGCAAGAGGGTCGACAATTCATCCTGATTTTCTCGATGGCCGTGGATATTCCAGTAGATAATGGACATAGGGTGAACAGAAAATGGAGGAATGTGTCCGAGGTTGCCGTCAACTCAGCGACTGCTCAGAGCTTCTGACCAACAGCATGGAATGGCAGTCAGCTGAAGGCAGAAGATCCTGATCCATAGGTTGTTCAGGAGCAGCTCCTACCACCAGTGATTGGCCGGTTGATCGGCCACCAGCAGTGCGCCTCGGCGACACAGAAGACGGCCGAGGGCGATTTTCGTCAGGTGGTGCTGTAGATGAGTCACACCTTGGCGGAGAAGGAGATGAACTGGGTTTCTTACTAGCCTTCTTTGAAACACGATGTTTAGGTGAAGGAGGAACCGATAGTTGTGAAGTTGGGTTATGTAAAACATCTTCATGAGTATGCTCTTTTTTCGAAGTCTTGGTGTCTGACTTTTGGGTTTGAGATTAAGCAGAACCCGACGAAGGGTGAGCCATAGAGTGGGCAGGCGAAAGTGGGCAGGTTGAACGGGCGATCTTTGCGCTGGCCGATCTGACTACCGTGGCACTAAAGGTAAGATCACAAGTCTGCGTGGCCGCCTCCTTTGTTGGCCAAGGATAGGCAAGGACAGTGCTGTATTTTCCTGTCTGAGGCATGATGGGCTGTCGACTGGTGAATAATTTTCGAGCAGCAAAGGTCGACACCTTTTCCTTCACTCTGACTTCCTGAATGAGCTTTTCGTCTTTAAAAATGGGCAATCTCGAAAGGAAGCAGCGTGGTCACCCATACAGCTGATGCGACGTTGGGATGGAGGTGGACAAGCACCCTCATGGGCATCCTTGCCACACGTAACACATTTGGCCGTATTGGAACAGGACTGGCTGGTGTGATTGAACCGCTGACACCGATAGCAATGCGTAGTGTTTGGGATGTAAGGGTGAATGGAAATTATCTCATAGCCTGCTTTGATTTTCGATGGGAGTTTAACTTTGCCAAATGTCAAGAAGACAGTACGGGTTGGAATGATGTTTGTGTCAACCCTTTTCATGACACTATGAACTGCCATTATGCCCTGGTCAGACAGGGAGTGTTGAATTTCCTCGTCGGACAATCCGTCGAGGGATCGAGTATAAACGACCCCACGTGATGAATTTAAAGTACGGTGCGGTTCCACCCGGACACGGAAGGTGTGTAGCAGCAAAGTACGCAGCAATTTTTGTGCCTGGAGGGCACTGACTGTTTCTAACAACAAGGTGCCATTTCATAATCTGGAACAAGACTTTACAGGACCTGCAATTGCGTCGACACCTTTCTGAATAATGAAAGGGTTGGCCGTGGAGAAGTCACGACCTTCGTCAGACCGAGAAACAACAAGGAACTGTGGCAACGATGGAAGGACTGTCTGTGGCTGAGACTCATTGAACTTATGCTTGTGAGCTGACATAGTAGAAGTTGATGAAACCATTGCAAAAGTATCCCCCATGATTACCAGCGTCTCCGATGGTGCGCTCCTTCCTTGTGAGGGCCCTCTCTGAGGGCACTCCTGCCTTAGGTGATTGTTCACACCTCAGGTCACACCTCCCGACAAACTGGTGGAGGGACCAATCGGCACTTCCGGAAGGTATCAGCTCGGGCAGCCATTAATACATGAGATTGGGACAAGTATGAAATTCCACAATTCAGTGAATTATGTGTCAGTGTACTTCTAATACAGGTTCTAAACACAAATTTATTTGAAATTTGAAAGAAAGAAAAATTCAGTACTATTCCAATGCTGATAATTTTATGCATATTTTGGATGCTTAACTTGCTATGGAAAAGGTTTGGAAGAAGTTGTCTGTGCTATTCTGCTGAATGAATCTAGCTAAATCATTGGTTTCTGTCACAACAGCACAAAATTCCATGACTTTTAGAGGCATGCGTGTTTTGAATGAAAATATTTTGTTAAGAGACCCTTATTTACGCTGCAGGCTATACCCTAGTATTATTAGTTTTTGAATTAACTACACACTTGCTTCTCAAAGAAAGACCTCATGCAGCACGTTTTTGTATTCTGAGGATATCTATACTGCAAGATTGAGGAGGAAAAGCCACTTGTTTATTGAGAAAGTTTATGTTCTGTGATGAAGTTCAATTACAACTACAAGAACATACTGCAGTTCATTCTATGTCTACCTTCTGTACCACTACATATATCTAAGCATGATCATGTGCCACTCCACAGGCCGAAGTACCATGTTTGACTTTTAGAACTGTTTTGTGTTTGTTTTCTTATATTAGGTCATGATACTGGTATTACAAGTGTGGCTTTATAGAAACTATGATCTCATTTCTGGTTCCTGCACCTTGCTCTGTCACCTTAATTTTCTGCACTAAAATGAGAGTATGTCTTAAGGGATTCGATTTGTATACAAGAAAACGTGGTCAGCTGTAGGTTGTGATGTAAAAATAGCACTGCCTCCATTTGTCACTCTTTGCTACTGTCAGCGTCCCTACCATGCCTCAGCAGCCCAGAAGTTCTGGAGGGTCCAACTTTTCTCCCCTATATCAACATTTTTAACATTTTTGTGCAAAATCTGCTCTTCCCTCCAAGTCTGGGAGGTTTCAGATGCTCCCCCCCCCCCCCCCCCCCATACATCAATAGTCAGTAATTGATTGTTTTCATTATTAAATTGTGATTTTGGTTTTATTCAGTAGCAATTGAATTTGTAAGTTGTCATTTTGGAGAGCGTTAATTTACTTTCTCAGATCACAATGCCCATTTTACTTACCTTTACTTTAAAAATACGAGTTGCCCACAACACAACTCTTACAAATACTTACAGGTAACACTTTGTAGATATATGATAGGTTCAGTCATCAGTGAAGCAGGTGGTAGACTTCACTTTACTGGTAGGGTGTTGGGTAAATGCAATCATACTTTGGAAATTGTGTACAAAAATCATGTGACCCATCCTAGAATACTGCTTAACTGTGTGGGACACACATCAAATAGGTCTAATAGGCAATATTAAACATAAACAGAGGGGCAGCCTAAATGGTCAATGGTTTGTTTGAGCAATGGGAGAGTGTCACTGATATGTTAAGAAACTTAACTGTCAGACTCTTGAAGATAAAGATAAACTATCCCAAGGAAGTCTACCGAGAAATTTTGAAGAATGGACTTTAAATGATGACTCTAGGAATATACACCCGCCCCCAACATATCGCTTATGTAGGGATAGGTTTAGAATAATTACAGCACACACAGATGCATCCAAACAATCTTTCTTCCCATGCTCCATACATAAATGGAATGTGAAGAAACCTTAGTAATTTGTACAGTGGGGATCTATCCTCTTCCACATGATTCATGGTAGTTTTCAGTGTATAGATCTAATGTAGACATATATAAAACATTCTTAACACAAGGCAGCTTGCTTTCTTTGGTACAGATTTTTTTAGCTTAAATCTGCATGATTTAATGATTAGCTTCTAAGAGAAATTTTACTCTTTCTTTTTTTGATTGTAAAGAAGTTGACATAAAGTTTTAAATTTTATGTTTCTTTCTAAAATAAAATACAGTATTTAAGGAGGCTCTTATTTTTCATGTCGGGTTGTTTCTTTGCACTACCCCTAGATTGGCTTCTTTCCAGACACAAATGAGTGGTTTTGGGTCAATGTGTAAAGAGTACAATAACCCTAATTTGTATTCATTTTCTGTCACAAGAAATACTGTTTAGAGGTTAACCAAATACTTGATTACTTTAAACTTATTAAATTTAATGAGGCAGTCTGCTATTAATGATTAATACAACCTATAGACCTACTCGTTAGTGAGTATTGAGTCAAATATGATGAGTAAATTATTTTCTTTCAAAAATATTCAAGTAAAATTTTTTTCCTTGAGGATTCACAGCCACTAAATACTTCCGAAAAGAAAATGGTCCATTGTAAGCTGTAATTTAAATAGTTGTGTAAATGGAACAGTTGTTATCACTAAGTGATATCATGATTATCATGATATTAGCAAAAAAGACATAGTCCTAATGGAGGGAACATATTAAACCTGTGGTCAGAGTTGAAAGTAAACTGGTCATTTGATTCTGAATGCAAGTCTTCAAAAAAAAGCTCAAAGTTACTGAAATTCCATAAGAATGATTTTACTGTCCTTAACATAGCCTCAAGGCTGCAGATCAATCTCACGTAGTGACTATAGGTGGAATCTGAAATGACTGCAGAATTGGTCACTGGCAGCACACTGATGATCCTTCCAAGTGGCAAAGTCTGAATCACAGACAGTGGTGGATGCTCCTGATCGAGTAATTTTGGATTGAATGGTTAATGAAAGGAAAACTCATTTCTGTGTTCCATCTTTCTTCCTCTGTTTGGAGTGGCTGACCTAGGGATATCTGGAGCACTGACCTGTAAAAATATTTCTTAAAAATGCTGGCCCCTTTCCCCAAGTTTTTCCTCAGGTGGTCAACCAGTCATATGCATTCTACCATTTTGTGCTGAAAAAGGCAGCTCACTATCTCTTGGCCAAACAAATGGGTGATCATCAGGACAGTCTAGGTTCTATCTCAAATCTTCAGTTGATTTATGTTAACCAGTCTGTGTGTGTCTTGTGTTGCTTGAACATTTAGTCTCTGTGTAGTCAACATTCAGCAATAGCTCATGCTTTCAAATGCTTCCCACCCTGCAAGTCCGCACTCAATTTAAAAGATGGCATCTATAGCATCCAGTGCATTCAAAGAAAGCACAGTTTCCTGCATTTAGTGCAAAACAGTGGTTTCCTGTGTGTCACTCAGAGCACAAACCCTGTGCTTTTCACTTCTGGTCTGTGTAACAGTCGTTTCCCTGTCCCTTTTGCCACAATAAATTGTATATTTGTCCCTGTTGCCATTTGGCACCCAAGTGTGGCACTAACAAAAGAGTTGACAGTAGTGGACTGTGTGTCACTGACACATGAAAAAAAAAGGTTTGATCTGGTTTTTAAAAAGTAGAAAGCTGACTATTTTAAATGCAGGTTCAGGTATCATTGAAGGCGGATGTTAGCCAGTCATTAGATAATGGAAATCACTAAATATTATTTTCTGTCATAGCCAACATACTTGGCAGGCTCAAAAACTGTGGCCATTAAATCAGCCCACAAGTTTCACTTTTGGAATGGTCACATTGACTTTTTGCCTCTGAAAATTAGAGTGATGCCAGTGAAGAAGAAGATGAGGGCCATCACAGAGACGTCAAAGCGATCGAGGGATGACATAGAGTCCACTGCAGTAGTAGCTTAGTGGGAGACCTGTGTTGATCACTTCAATGTTACTGCAACGTGCAGTTCATTGGAAGGAAACTGGTGCAAGATGCGTTAAGGTGGAGAGAGAAAAAGTGAAGGGCAGTAGACACATATAAGGTGCATTCAAAAACAAATGAGATAGAGGGTGTAAAATGAAAACTGCTGGAAGGATAGTAGTGCCACCGCCCACAGAAGGTGTGGCAGACATTATTAGAGCACTGCACTTCCCAACTCTCCATTTGAATTGCATGGGTGTAAACCCAGTGTCAGCACATGTGTCTTGACTGTCCACTGCACTGTAGAAACTAAAATGGAAGCTTCAAAAGAAAAACATAGACATATAGTCCATTTTCTGACAGCAGAATGAGTGAGGGGGAATGTAAATTTGTCAAAGAATGGGAGAAGTGTACAGACAGCACTGCACATCCTTCACAGTTCTGCCTCTCTATCTGAACTCTGTAACATCGGCTTCCACAAGAACTTGCCAGTCTTCAGCAATGAGGGTATCCTACTGCCGGACACGGCAGCAGTAATGAATTCCAGACTTTGCATCATAAGCTGAGGGCTCCCAGTCTCCCCACCCAGCTCGTGCTACACCTCCACTATCCTGCAGATTTCTGTTGACACACGAAATGTCCTGTGACAAATTTCCACACCTTACACACCTCCTGGCATCAGGAAAAGCACTACACAACATTTTCTTTTCAGCTCAAGCGAGTGTGATGGACCGTAAACAAATGCATGTGCTTTCTTTTATTCCAGTTACATATGTTTTGCTGATTTTCTGTTTTTAAACAAAACACATTGTGGAGAAAGTAACTGATAGAAAAAAAATATTGGGTCTGATACAGATTGAGCTCCCCCCCCCCCCCCCCCGAAAAAAAAAAAAAACTATCTGAACATATGAACATATATAAACAAGAGTCCCACACAGTGGTTTCTGTCTGTAACTGAAGGCTAAATACAGGTATTTGTTGTACAGTCTTCAACACATATTTGACAAATCAAGAAACCATTTCACAAGGGCATGAGAGATAGGTGTATGACCTCTGCAGCAGCAAGCAGGCACAACCTACTGCTACCGGGAGACTAGCTACTGTCGACCTCGTGATGTGGCACATACCACCTGTTAGGGTAGTATCAGCCTTGTTGGTATAGAGGTAATATGTAAGGCGTGTTGACAGAAATGCAAAAAAACTGTCACATAGAAAATCTATCGCATGCCTAACTGGAATACCAGGAAAGGCAACTGCTCAAAGAGTTGTCAGACATTTGTCCCTGTCGTTTCCAGTATTTGTGATGAGAAAGGATAAAGGTAGTCAAATAAGCAGTCAGTCATGGGGAGAGTGCCAATTCAGACTGAACAACTACCATTTACTATCAGGAGGATTGTAACTGTGTGATTAGTGTTGTACGAGGATAGATACAAGGAATACCCCACTGCCCGGCAGACTAACTTACCTGGCGGATGAAGCCGATAACTCCCTGCACACCTTGGTTGTCAGGCCAGGGCTCACCCACATGGCAGCCCAAACCCCAGTGCTCAATGAAGGCCACTAATACGCTAGTTATTTTGGCTCCTGTCAGGAAGATAGCAGGAAACCAGTGTCAGGAGAGCCATCAGCAAGAAACCAGTGTCAGGAGAACCATCTACGCTTAATTTTAAGTTTCCAGGTGGGGTGAAAAAAATGTTAACCACAACAACAGAACCATGATATACTACCTATATTAATGTACAAAGAAAAGAAGTCATTTTGAGAAATTCTTAACTAATTACTTAAAATTTTTACACAATAATGTAACCTTCAGACACAGGCTATATGTTTTAGTACATTTAATACATGAATATTGAAGACATTAATATATGATACAGTAATAATAATACAGCAGAGATGCTGAGTCACAGATAGGCACAACAAAAAGACTCCCAAACAAGTAAAGTTTTGGTTGAAAGGCCTCCATTGGAATCAGACAAAACACATGCACATGCACGCACACACGTGCGACCACAGTATCTGGCTGTAGAGGCCAGTCTCCACTACATCGCGATAGCAACTACCGTTTTCATAATACTGTCATTATCCTATTCTGGATTTTCTGTTGTTTAATAGATTTTAACATAATCACCCCAGGGCCCAAGCCTGCACATAATGGGGTGGATCGGTACTCTATGATCTGTGTGACGTAGGTGAGCAACCAATGGAAAAATCCAATCTTCGTACTGTCCTCACCCATCAACCTCACTCCCTGTTCCCATTCCAGCACTGCACAACCATTATTTCACTGCCACACCTAGTCTTTTAATTTATTTTTATTTTTTTTCTCTCCTTTCTGTTACCTAACCATCCACCCTCCACACCTTCTCTCCTGCCCTCCGTCTAAACTGCAACACTTCACTGTCCACCACTCCCACCATACTATCCCTCCCCCTCCCCACCCCAGCCTCCTCCTTACCCCCACCCAGTCGCCACTCCCATCATGCACGTGAAGAAGATTGACCGATTCCAAGCTGTAGAAAGATATTAATCTTGGCGTCAACGAATGTGGAAGAGTTTTTCTCCAAACAGTGATACCTCACTGACAGTAAAGGCAGAGAGCATCACAGTACAGTGGATGTAGCTGAGCAGGCAACTCACTATGAGAAACACAATCCATATCGCGTCTGACTTGCAAAAAGAAGCTATGTGGTCAGTGTCTGTCGGTTCATGGCCATTGCAAAAATCAGTCATGTGCTGTCAAAGTGTTTGCCTATAGAAGGCATCTCTTCTCATACTGTCACCTGTTAAAACCCATTTGGTGATTCAATCACAGATGTATCATCTCACAAAGGCATTAACACCTTTTGATAAGTTACTTTTGACAAAAGTGATTGTGAACACCAAAAGGAGAAGTACTCCAGGAGGCAAACAATCCATCACGGGAAACAGTGATGCAATTTGACCCCCTTATTGTGCAGAGCCTAGAACATCATGTCAAGAAGAATAGAGACTTCCTAGAACTTCTCCAGTAAGGCCTTAGAAGAAATATCTGCTTGCCAGATTGGACAACACTGAAACAAAGACTGGGAAACATAAACAATAGACAGATATTAAACAGAGGCAACATACACACACTAGCACTTCAGGAAACCAGGCACAGACATGAGAACTCACTTGGATGATAAGAATAATTTTACTGTCATCAGGCCTTTACTGCAATAGACAATTTTTTATACATATAACGTAATCATCACATTAGCAAATGGAACTGTTTGGCCATGTCAGTTGTTAGCTTGCAATTCCACGTTGCAGTCAACAAAATTCTTTAACTCATAGAAGGGGTTGGCAACAAGCCATTTATTTAATGTTTTCCTCAATTCACATTCTGAAAGGTCTTCTACCCTCTGCGAAAAGTCATTAAGTAGTTTGTGGCCAACTATCTCATAGCTATTGAATGACTTTGATAATCTATGGTATGACAAATGTACGGCATTGTTATTTCTTGTGTTGTGACCATAAATATTATTTCTACATTTTACTTCATGCCGATTATTTTTCATGTACGTTAACACTTGATATATATACAGGTTTATTACAGTTAATATTTTACCTTCAGAGAACAAAGGCTTACAATGTGCTTTATGCTGAGAACATGTAATGACTCTGATTGCTTTCTTCAGCAGAAGTAATGTGTTTTGAACATGGCTCGAGTTTCCCCAGGGAATAAGTCCGTAAGACATGGTACTCTGAAAAAGTGTAAAATAAGATTTTTTACTATAAGTTTCTGGTACACATTTCATAAGACATCTTAATAAGTAAATTACTATGGTTAATTTAACACTAATGTACTTTGTGTGTTGCTTCCAGGACAATATGTCTCCTAGGTATACCCCCAAGAACTTTATGTAATAAGGATCATTAAAAGGAATTTTGTCCTTTAGACTAAATACCAGTTTTTGGTTTTGTTCTCATTCAGGACAAACCCATTTGAGCTGAACCATTATGATGTTTGGGCAAGTGTATTGTCAGCAGAATCTTTTAACTAATTTAGATCATTGTTGTAGTTTAGGAAAGTAGTGTCATCTGCAAATAGCACTGTTCTGGGACTTACAAAGGAGGGTAGGTCATTGATCATTACCAAAAACAAAGATGGTCACAATATAGATCCCTGCAGAACTCCCACCTTAGTTTGTTTCTCGATAGACCAATACATACTACCAATACTCTGTGCCAATACATACTACTTGTCTATGATTTTCTAGATAAGACTTTAGCAGTTTTAGGCTGTTCTCCCTGATGCCATAAAAATGGAGTTTCTGTAGAAGTGTGTCATGTCCTACACAGTGAAATGCTTTACTCAGGTCACAGAAATTGGCCTGAGCAAATCCCTTCTCCTCAAACCCTTGAAGAACATATTTAATTATTGTGTCTGTTGCATCTACTGTTGATGATTTTTTTATAAATCCATATTTTGCTACATTAAATATTCCAAGTTTTTCAAAATGAGCAATAAATGTTTTATTCTATTATTTTGGGCACAATTGGAAATTCTGATATTGGTCCGAAACTTGCAGGATTGTGTCTGTCATGCTTTTTGTACACAGGAACCACCCTAAATTATTTCAGTTCCTCTGGAAAGTATTCCTCTGATAAACATTTATTTATGCAGTGAGTCAATGGATAAACAATGGAGTCAATGAATTTTCAGCAAATTGCAAGACATGTCATAAATATCAGCACCAACTGATGACTTAAAATTGAGAAGGTGAGAATATTATTGTAGGGCATCCCATGATAATTTGTTTTTGAGGGTTTTGATGGACTGTTATCAAGTTAACTGATGTCACTGCTTACTTCAATAGATTTAATAAAATAATCATTAAACTCTTGTGGAGAGATACTGATTTTGATCTTATGTGATTCTTTCGCACCACTATTCATCAGATTCCAAGCAGCTCAGCATGTATTATTAGAAGTCTCAAGGTACTTTTTTGCTTCAATAACTGCTTTTTTTATAATCATTTCTCCATCTTACATACAGAGATTTATTATTATTGTGTATATATCTAATAGCATCATTACATGATTTTTCATACCACACAGCATTTTAGTGCACCAAGATTTTTCATTTTTGGTACCTTTTTACAACCTCTGTCTCTTACTTCACATTTCCTAATAGAAATAACATCATTAAATATTTGCAGAAATAAGTTAAAGAAACATTCAAAATTTATCTTATCTGCCTCATTATTTGATAGAAAAAGATTACCATCATTTCCCTGGCAGAACTGATTTGTATCTGTAAGGGTTTTCCTGAACTTGTCAATTTTTCCATTGTCATTGGCATAGTGATCATTTTTGAATTTGCCAGGTCACCACTAGGATTGACCAGGCTGGTCCTGTTGGCACATATTAGGGACACTGATTTGTGGTCAGGAAAGAGAGACATTGTTACACCACACTGGACTTGGGCGCATTTAAAATTAACAAATATATTGTCTAAACATGCTTGTTCCCTAGTAGGTTTATAGTTAACACACTGTAGATTAAACTGTCATAGTTGGTTTCTCAATTCACTAACACTGCACTTGTCAGTTGATATGTCAAAACCAGAATTAAGATCACCACCTATTATAATGTCATAGTTGGTAAATTGCTTCTCAGTGAGTGCACATAAAATGATGTCCAATTTTTCTAAGGAGACACTACTAATGCCATTGGGAGACCTGTAAAATGTTACTACTATTAGCTTCATACCACTTATGACTATACCAGAAGCTTCAAAATTCAGTTCTTCACATAAATAATTTAGATCCAAGTTACCTATCTGAGACCTATAGTGTTTATAACAGGAAACTCACCATAAAGAACAAACTGTCACAAGGCTCTGGACAGCTTTGGTGGCAGAAGGAGTGTAACAGAACTGGTAACAAATTTTACACACCACATGGAAACAAATGTCATTACTCTCATTTAAATCAGCAAATAATGGCTATGCAATCATAAATGGACACCCGTCTACCAACAATGACAACCAAACGTATAGGAAAGTCTAACAATGAAGCCCCAAAAGACCCAAAGCACCACATGAAAGTACTCATAGGTGACTTCAATGCACAAATCATTATAGAAAAGAAAAAGGCAATAGGAGCACATTTTGCCACACACAGATGCACAGACAACAACACGGGAAGTCTCATTAACTTCTGCAGACAATTTGATTGTCTAATGTCAAACTTTTCAAAAATTGAAAAACAAAGATTTTAAAATGTTTAATATCAAAGCTGCTGTTTATTTACTGCCTGACTAGTTTCAAACTTTACACATTTTCACAAGCCACATAATTGCATTTAGGAAATGGTTGGTGTGGAAAGTAGTATTTATATCACACTTTAATGTATCTCATATCTTCAGTATACCATATGATGCAATACAGATGACGGTGATATTTTACAAACAATGGAAAATTTTTTGGTATTGAATTTACACTGCGTGACACACTGGTTTATTTATCAAGGAATTACTGCAAATTTCAAAATTCAGATGTCCGGTTATACTCAATACACTATTCAGAGTCCTTCGGGCACCCATTGACAGCATGGAAAATGACACTGTTTATGCAATTAAAGTGATCCTGACATATATTCATTTTTCAGACACTCGCACTTGCACTCACCATACTGCACCTGTACACACACAGGAGAGAGAGAGAGAGAGAGAGAGAGAGAGAGAGAGAGAGAGAGAGAGAGTAAACAGGGCTTCCATTGGATTATTCATCCATACAGAGATTTCACTTTTACTGTTAATGATATTGCCTTGCACATATGCAGTGTAGGAATTGTCTACACCAAACAATTGGAGAGAGAAATGAAGGAATGAGAGACAGAGGCAGGAAGAGAATTGGAATGATGGACAACATTTGAAGAAGATGAGCATACAAACAGATGAAGAGAGATGCTCAAATAGGACAGACATTATTACACGAACAGGTGAACCAGTCATCTGCAAACAAGCTTTCAGTGGTGGTTCAGAGTTAGCTCTTCAGTATTTTGGCATAAGGGGTCTGCCCTCTCCAGAAGATCATTTCAGAGTTATTGCATTCTGTTTGCTTCCTCAGCAAATTAGCACAGTATTTGTATTGCACTAAAAGTATCACCACAATGTTGCCAACATCGAAGATGTGCACTGAGTGCTTTGTTTGGCAATGAATTTGTTTCATCCATTAACAGTACTTTCTGGTGACAATGTAATGCCCACCTCACTCTTCAGCCTCAGGCTCACATTCAGTGCTGCACTGTTCTGCCTCAGATTTATTTTTGTAGCAATATTAGACATACGTGAACAGTGACACACACACAGAAGTACCAATACATCTGCTGATGAAGAGTTGACCAACTTACAACTTGTATATGCTTCCAACAAATGCAGGAGAGGGGCATGAAGAAAATATGGCAAGATGTTTCTGCAGCAATGGCTGTTATACCACTGTTTTGACTTCAAGTTGCAGCATTAATCTTTGTTTTATTTGTATGTTGCCCATTTGGATGCTTATGTATTATGGACTTTTTCCTTGTAGTGAAGATCTCTTTACTGAAACAAAGGTTATATGGGTAAGAAACAGGATAAATTATAATTACATTAATACCATGTAACAGGCTGCTAGAGACAGTGTGTCTGTTATACCAAAACACTCAGACAGTACCTCTGAACAACCTCAAAGTTTGTTGGAGCTCTGGTTCACCCTACAGAATTTCCCCAACTCTGAACATTTTGGAGCAACTGATTTTGCTTTAACTTAATTACTTCAGGAGATATCGTTTTTTGAATACATATCAAATTCACAGCTGAACAAAAATGCACTGGTTGAAGTTGAAGCCTAAGAACCAACAACCTTGCCTGTTTTATGGACCTGCTGTTCCTTTTTCAGAAAAATTATATATCATAAATTTCTCTAGTTCAAAAGTTACTAATTAGGATATGATTTCAAGGTAACCCACTTTAGTACCATCATGTTTTTTTAAAATCTGTGTTGATAAAGTTGTACCCTGAATTTTTCTGAACACAATGATGATACTCCTTTTGAATATTTAGGATTTGAAGGGATTTATTCAATGTTTTTGAACTATTTTTTTAAATGTGAATGGTGACTATGGGAATCCAGTGAAGTTTTGACAAAAGTGAAATTAAGGTATCAAATAAGTAAGGCTCAAATATTTGTAGAACACAGATACAAATCATTGGAACATTTGTCCTAAAACCTGGTCTGGTTATCTTTATGATATTCTATTTTTTTACGATTGATTAATGTATCATTTTCTTATTATCAATACAAACCATGGAGATATGGCTCACTATCTGATGGAGAGGCTACCAACAGTCAGAATTGACAGCAGACTAGGCAGATTACCAGTGTATTGAGGAGGTCATGAACTGTCTAAATTGTAAGAGTGAAATGATATGTGAAACTTGTGGAGAGTGTCTGGCAGGAATGCTGCCATTCCTTGATATCCAGGTACTGCATTTTGGCTATGATGTTGCCATTTGTGTTCTCACTGCTGTCGTCATCTGTGGCTGCAGCTTCCAGCTGTGCCCACATGCTGCTTTAGTCCTGCAGGGGCCCACACTGCATCCTCACATTCTCTTTCATGGGCAATTAAATGAAATAAATGAGTTCAGAAAAGCTACTGCATATAGAAATACAACTGTCAGAAAGGACAACAGAAGGATGAGTCAAGTGGAAGACAACAGGCAAGTGAAGAGGTGGTATGAAAAGATGGCAGGGGTGCTGAAGGTCATGAAGGGAGGCTATGTGACCAGTGAAGTGTTGTGTCTGTAAACACAACTTTAAATCAGTTTAAATATAAATGCTTCAGTTATTGTTAATAATAAAATTGACAACTATGTTTCTGCACAGTCACTTAGCAACTGGACTATTAATTACAAATTACCCAAGTGTAGGCATTTTTTCCACTCAGTGCAGGCAAAAGTCAACGATGTACCCAGGGAGCCACAAACAGCATTTCCCTTGGAAAATTTACATAAGAAGTGATGCAATAGATGTTTCTCTTGTTTTTATTTTATTACTTCTGTCTTACTTTCTTCCTACCTACTAAAATTTTCTTTCTATGTAGCTATTATTATGATTTACTGGATCATTTAATATTTTAATAGTGAATCATTAGGGAATTAGTTGGAAAAGTAGAATATTATACAGAGAATTTTACACATCTTGATGTACTGCAATAACTTCTTTGACGCACAGGGGAGCCTTTATGTTGGTAATAAGAAAATAGTTATTAATCAAGTTAAATAGTCTCCTTCACATGCACACACTAATGCATGTATGTGAAATGTTTCTTGGTGACATTTGATTCATTACTCTATTTGCAGCATTTTTGTATGTAAATTCTTCGAGCAACTTGCAATATATTTATCAGTCACCATATTTCTTGTGCTGAAAGGGTTGTGCTAATTTCCGCCCCTTGAACTGTGGCTCAGTTCTTCTTAGTTGATTACTCTTCCTTTTGATCAAAAGGTGCTGAAAGATATTTCTGATGTTCATTGTATCCACTGGAATAACACACTGAGATAATGTTAAAACTATGTATTGCCTGTAACACAAATTCTAGGTGATGAACGATCGACTACATATACATGTAATCCAGTTGGAGGAGAATGAATGTCTATCTGAGTCCATATTTGTACAAAAATGTATTTCGACACCATTCGTTTTCTGGTGAGCATTTCTTCAATGTCACGGATGTGACATTTTCTCTGTGCCCTTCACCCAGAGCAACACAGAGATGATGACTCCACAGAGTGGGTAGAAGCACCCTTTAGTGACCTGCCTCACCGACAGCATGGGATTGGTACCACTCTGATCTGCACAGACCATGAAACACCTCCCGTAAGTGTGGTGTTTCCCCCTTGCTAACTGCCTTAACTTGCAAACATATTTAATCAACCAACAGAGAGGAGAGAAGTGGGCCACTTCATTCCCAGAACGACACATCACACTTCACCAACATGGACACACTCACACTCAAGTTTCTCCAGGCAAAGCGCCTCATTGATCACAACATTCCATACAACTACCATACGGATAAACTACGTACAAGAACCCAGAAGAAACAGTAAAAATGGAACACCAAGATTGAAGTGCTCCAGTTAAATTTTCTGACTGCCTTTAATATGCTAAAGCGAGGTCAGTTTCTTTTGACAGGTTGTGCGGTAGGATGCTCACTTGCCAAGTTAAACTCCCACCCAATGCAAATTTGTGAATGGAGGGAACCTGTCCTACTCACAGTCCTGTGAACTTATAAAACATACAGAGGAAAAAGTCAGTGGGTGATTTTTTTTTTTTTTTTGACGCAAAAAGCAACTGGGGTCAAACATGCCAAAATCAAAACTATAGAACACAAATACAGAGACGAGTTTAATGACGGATGACAGTGGTAGTGCCACTTAGCAAATGACAATGGCTAAGAAGGCAGTGCCCAGTATGCAGCCGAGTTAAAGTAATTTCCACTCAGCGGGAGGGCCAAGAGGAGTTTGTCCAAGGCACTGGGAGAGGCTTAATAAGCCAAAGCTTATTCTCATGAAGGAAGGAGCATTGGCGGTGCCAAAGGGACACCACCTCCTGACAGACGGCAATGCAGAGATCATCGGAAGAAATGTAGGTACAGGCGGGCTGAGATACGAGGACTGCAGCCTTGGCAGCAGCGTCAGCAGCCTCATATCCTGGCAGACTGTCATCACCAGGGACACACAGAAACTTCACACTGGCTCCACCAACAGTGAGCAGTTGACAATTTTTCTTGACCTGCTGCACTAAGGGATGAGCAGTGTACAGCGGACAGAGACTTTGGAAGGCACTGAGTGAGTCTGAGAACAGGACACAATTGGAAACGCTGTGTTACCGGATGTACTTTCTAGCCTGATACAAGACAAATGCTCAGCTGTAAATACTGAGGATATCAAAAAACACAGGTGCCAATGAGGAAGGCACACGCGACCCCGTGGTCAGTCTGAGAGCTGTAGTGTATACAAAGGTACTGGAGGAGAGAGAAAGGTATCACCTGAGGCACCTCCACATGTTTTCGATGGAGGAAGGCTGGATGATAGTGGGAAGAGCTCGAAACTTCCGCAAAATAGCGGCCCAAGTGTTGGAGATAGCAATAGGGTCCACAATACCATCGTCTGCGACAGTCAGGCGGGAAATTGGGGAATAGATCTTGGTTCCAGAGAGTCATTATAGGTTGGTCCACACACGACAGAGGAAGGTGTATGTTTGTTTTGGTTTTAGGGCGCAAAACTGCTATGGTCATCAGCGCCCGGTCCGTGACTTAGGAAACAATAAAAACCGAAAATGAAAACCAGCAGAAATGGGAACGATTCTCAAAAAATTGGAGAAACTAAAAGCAGAAGGAAGGCTTAAAAATTCACTACAGAAAGGGGTTGGTGGTCCCCAAAAAAAGCTTCAAATGACTGACGTCATTTCACTGTCGCTAATAAACTCGAGAACGCGATCGGCCGAGCGCGTGTCATCTGCTAAAATTGACGATATATCAGGCGACAGCTGTAGACGGGCGGGTAACGGAGTAAAATAGGGGCACTCAATTAAAAGGTGTCTGTCTTACCGTCCACAGCTGAGAGCAGTGGGGACAGAGTGGGGGAGGATCGCCGCTTAAAAGATGTCGATGGCTAAAAAGACAGTGCCCTATCCGGAGTCTAGGTAAAATTACCTCCTCCCGACGACGCGTTCTGGAAGAAGAGGTCCAAGCATAAGGAAGAACTTTCACGTCCCGCAATTTATTATGGGGAAGTGTCGACCAATGTGCGTGCCATAAAAGAAGAAGTCGACGACATAAAACACTCCGTAGATCGGTGAAGGGAATCGACTGAATAGCTGGCCGAAGAAGAGAGACTGCAGCCTTGGCCGCTATATCGGCCGCCTCATTTCCACAGATACCAACGTGTCCCAGGAGGCAGAGGAACGCCACCGAGACGCCCCCCAGGTGGAGCAAGTGCAGACAGTCCTGATTCCGGTGGACCAGAGGGTGGACAGGGTAAAGAGCATGGAGACTGAGGAGAGAGCTGAGAGAATCTGAGCAGATAACATACTGTATCCGCTGATGGCGGCGGATGTAGTGGACAGCCTGGAGAACAGCGTAAAGCTCCACAGTATAAACCGAACACTGGTTGGGAAGCCGAAATTGATTTGGGGTGTCGCCAACAATATAGGCACTCCCTACACCTAACGATGTTTTCGAGCCATCAGTGTAAATAAATGTGGCTTCCTTCATTTGTGTACAGAGAGCAGCAAATGCCCCACGATAAACAAGTGAAGGGGTACCATCCTTGGGAAATTGACAAACGTCACGGAGCAGGCAGATCCGGGGACGGAGCCAAGGCGGTGCTGTACGCCAAGTTGTCAAGAAGATTTTAGGAAAGCGAAAGGAAATAGAATGGAGAAGTTGACGGAAGCGAACTCCCGGTGGTAGTAGGGAGGAGGGGCGGCCTGCATACCCTACATCCAAGGAGGCGTCGAAAAACATGTCATGGGCTGGATTAGCAGGCATGGAAGACAGATGGCTAGCATACCGACTCAGAAGGACTGCTCGCCGACTGGACAGCGGAGGTTCAGCAGTCTCTGCATAAAGGCTTTCCACAGGGCTGGTGTAAAAAGCGCCAGACACTAAACGTAATCCACGGTGGTGGATAGAGTCGAGACGACGAAGAATAGACGGCCGAGCAGAGGAGTAAACTATGCTTCCATAGTCCAATTCCGAGCGCACTAAGGCGCGATAGAGGCGGAGAAGGACCACTCGGTCCGCTCCCCAGGAGGTACCATTCAGGACACGGAGGGTGTTGAGGGACCACAGACAGCGAGCCGAAAGATAGGAAACGTGGGAGGAACAGCACAGTTTTCTGTCAAACATAAGACCCAAGAATTTAGCGACGTCCGAAAACGGAAGGTTTACAGGTCCTAGATGTAAGGAGGGTGGAAGAAACTCCGTACGACGCCAAAAATTAACACAAACGGTCTTATTGGGAGAAAAATGGAAGCCTGTTTCGATGCTCCATGAGTGGAGGCGATCGAGACATCCTTGAAGACGTCGTTCAAGAAGGCTGGTCCGTTGAGAGCTGTAGTAGATCGCAAAATCGTATACAAAGAGGGAGCCTGAGACATCGGGAAGGAGACAGTCCATAATTGGATTTATGGCAATGGCAAACAGTTCAACGCTTAGCACAGAGCCCTGGGGTACCCCGTTTTCTTGGGAGAAAGTACGGGAGAGAGTAGTGTTCACCCGCACTCTAAATGTGCACTCTGCCATAAATTCGCGAAGAAATAGTGGCAGCCGACCTCGAAAGCCCCAAGAGAACAGTGTGCGGAGGATGCCTGTCCTCCAACAGGTATCGTATGCTCTCTCCAGATCAAAAAATATTGCTACTGTTTGGCGTTTCCGGAGAAAATTGTTCATGAAATAAGTGGAGAGAGAAACAAGATGATCAACTGCAGAACGATCCTTTCGGAAACCGCATTGGGCAGGTTTTAAAAGACTGTGGGACTCCAGCCATCAAGCTAAGCGGCAATTCACCATACGCTCCAAAACCTTACATACACTACTCGTGAGAGAAATGGGGCGATAGCTGGAGGGGAGATGTTTGTCCTTTCCACGTTTCGGAACAGGAACGACGATAGCTTCCCGCCATCGTCTGGGAAAAGTACTGTCGGTCCAAATTCGATTATAAATGACGCAGACTATGGGTTAATAAATGCAGCAACATTTGGATGTGGATACCATCCGGTCCTGGGGCGGAGGAGCGAGAAGAAGAGGGTGCATGTTGGAGTTCCCGCATGGAGAAAACAGTATTATAGCTTTCGCGATTTTGAGAGAAGAAAGCAAGAGGCTGCACTTCCGCTGCACGTTTCTTCGGGAGGAACGCTGGCGGGTAATTTGAAGAGCTCGAAATCTCAGCAAAGTGTTTCCCCAAGGTGTTAGAAATTGCGACGGGGTCAACTAACGTATCACGCACGACAGTGAGCCCAGAGACCGAGGAGAAACTAGGCGCGCCAGATAACCGTCGAATTCGACTCCAAACTTCCGAGGAGGGAGTGAAGTTGTTAAATGAGCTAGTAAAGAATTTCCAGCTTGCCTTCTTGCTATCGCGGATGATGCGACGGCATCGCGCACGGAACTGCTTATAGCGGATACAGTTGGCCAAAGTAGGACGCTGGCGGAAAATGCGAAGAGCACGTCGCCGCTCACGTATTACATCACGGCATGCCTCGTTCCACTGGGGGGCGCCGGGGCAATGCGGAGTTGCATGGTATTGAACGTTCCGCAGCTGTAAGAATAACGTCGGTAAGATGTGTGACCTCATCGTCAACGCTAGGAAAGTGACGGTCATTGAATGTCGCTAGAGACAAAAAAAGTGTCCAATCGGCTTGGGCAAACTTCCAGCGTCGCGGGCGCATATATGGCTGCTGTTTAAGGTCACATGGAAAGTGATCACTCGAGTGTGTATCATCAAGGACGAACCATTCGAAGCGCCGAGCTAGCGGAACAGTACCGACCGAAAGGTCCAAATGAGATAAATTTGTCTTGGAGGCAGACAAAAATGTAGGGACCCCAGTGTTGAAGCAAACTAGATCCGCTTGGTGGAAGACGTCTAGCAATAGTGAGCCACGTGGACAAGGATGTGGAGATTCCCAAAGCGGGTGGTGGGCATTGAAGTCCCCAACCAGCAAATAGGGAGATGGAAGCTGACCCAGAAAATGAAGGAGATCAGCTCGTGCCATTGGTGTGGACGATGGAATGTATACAGTAGAAAGAGAAAAGCTATATTCAGAACGGGAAAGACGAACAGCGACAGCTTGGAAGGAGGTGGTTAAGGGGATTGGGTGATAATGGAGAGTATCATGGAGAAGAATCATGAGTCCACCATGGGCTGGAGTGCCTTCAACAGAGGGGAGATCAAATGGGACAGACTGAAAATGTGGGAGAACAAAGCGGTCATGGGGATGCAGCTTTGTTTCCTGAAGACAGAAGGTGACCGGCGTGTAGGATCGTAAGAGGGTCGACAATTCATCCCGATTGGCTCCAATGCCGCGGATATTCCAGTGGATAGTGGACATAGGGTAAACAGAAAATGGAGGAATGTGACGAAGGTTGCCGTCAACTCAACGACTGCTCAGAGCTTGCGACCGACAGCATGGAATGGCATTCAGCCGAAGGCAGAAGATCCTGATCCATAGGTTGTTCAGGAGCAGCTCCTGCCACCAGCGATCGGCCGGTTGATCGGGTGCCAGCACTGTGCCTCGGCGACACAGAAGACGGCCGAGGGCGATTACCGCCAGGTGGTGCTGTAGATGGGACCCGCCTTGGCTGAGAAGGAGATGAACTGGGTTTCTTATTACCCTTCTTGGAAATATGATGTTTAGATGAAGGAGGAACCGATGGTTGTGGAGTTGGCGTACATAAAAAATCGTCACGAGTATGCTCTTTTTTCGAAGTCTTGGGGTCTGAGTTGTGGGCTCGAGATTTAGCAGAACCCGATGAAGGCTGAGCCATAGAATGGGCAGGCGAAAGTGGTGAGGTTGAACTGGCGATCTTTGCGCTGGCCGTTCTGACGACGGTGGTACTAAAGGTGAGGTCGCAAGTCGGCGTGGCCGCCTCCTTTGTTGGCCGAGGAGGAGCAAGGACAGTGCTGTATTTTCCTGTCTGAGGCATGGCGGGCTGTCGACTGTCTAATAATTTTCGAGCAGCAAAGGTCGACATCTTTTCCTTCACTCTTATTTCCTGGATGAGCTTTTCGTCTTTAAAAATGGGGCAATCTCGAGAGGAAGCAGCGTGGTCACCCATACAGTTGATGCAGCGAGGGGATGGAGGTGGACAAGCACCCTCATGGGCATCCTTGCCACACGTAACACATTTGGCCGTATTGGAACAGGACTGGCTGGTGTGATTGAACCACTGACACCGATAGCAACGCGTTGGGTTTGGAACGTAAGGGTGAACAGAAATTATCTCATAGCCTGCTTTGATTTTCGATGGGAGTTGAACTTTGTCAAATGTCAAGAAGACAGTGCGGGATGGAATGATGTTCGTGTCAACCCTTTTCATAACTCTATGTACAGCCGTTACGCCCTGGTCAGAAAGGTAGTGATGAATTTCTTCGTCAGACAATCCATCAAGGGATAAAGTGCGGTGTGCTTCAACCCGGACAGGGAAGGTGTGGAGCAGTGAAGTACGCAGCAATTTTTGTGCCTGGAGGGCACTGACTGTTTCTAACAACAAGGTGCCATTCCGTAATCTGGAACAAGACTTTACAGGACCTGCAATTGCGTCGACACCTTTCTGAATAATGAAAGGGTTGACCGTGGAGAAGTCGTGACCTTCGTCAGACCGAGAAACAACAAGGAACTGTGGCAACGATGGAAGAACTGTCTGTGGCTGAGACTCAGTGAACTTACGGTTGTGAGTGGACATAGTGGAAGGTGAGGAAACCATTGCGGAAGAATCCCCCATGATTACCGGCGTCTCCGAGGGAGCGCTCCTCCCCTGTGGGGGCCCTCTCTGTGGGCACTCCCACCTTAGGTGATTGTTCACACCTCAGGTCACACCTCCCGACAAACGGATGGAGGGACCAATCGGCACTTTCGGAAGGTATCAGGTCGGGTAATCACACCTCCCTGGGCTTGTCCGTTACCACGGGGTACGTACGTGTCCTACCTGTCTACCCAGGGTGGGGAGTTACGCGTTACCTTGTCACCGGCTACGCATGGAAATGCGTGGGTCAGCCTTCAGACATGCACAGGGAGGGAAAAAGGGAAAGGGAAGGGAAAGAAGTGGGGTCTCAAATGCCGCAGTGGAGAAAAGGGCAAAGAGAAGAGGTAAGGAAAAGAGAAGGATGAAGACTTGCAAGTGGAGAAAGCAAAGAATTTCTTACTGTTTCGAGCATCCGTCTCCGGACGTAGGCACAAACCATACTCCCAGAGAGGGAGAAAGGGAAGGAAAGAGGCAGTGGTGAGGGGGGGGGGGGGGAGCGAAGATGGGGGATGGGGAAGGATGCAGAAAGTGGAGGTATGCAGCCCGGAAAGGAAGGAAGGCCACATTAGCTCGGGGTCCCGTGCTCGCTACGCACGTATCCACAAAAGAGTTGTGGACCCCCTGGGGGGGAGAGGAAGATGTAGAAGTGTTAAAAGAACTAGTGAATGAAATCCAGCCAGCTCTTTTGCTACCCCGGAGACCGTGATAACACTTTGCGTGCATCTGTTCATAATGAACGCAGTTTGCCAGCTTAGGGTGGTGGTTAAAAAAGCGGAGAGCATGTCCATATGCATGAATTGCATCGCAGCATGTCTCAGTCCACCAAGGGACTGGGACATGAAGTGGTATAGAGTAAATGTGAGGTATGGAACGTTCTACAGTTGGGGAAATCCTGTTCTTCATAGGTCGCCAGGGAGGAGTAAAGCTGCCTGTCAGCCTTAGGAAGCTGCCATTTAGGGGTGCACACAGATGGTGTAGGAGTCAGCAAATGGATAGCACATGGGAAATGGTCACTCGAGTAGGTGTGAGAAAGACTGGAGCACTCAAGGTGATGGGCAAGATGGGCAGTGCAGAAAGATAGGTCCAAATAGGAATAGGTGTGTGAGGAGTCTGAGAGGAAAGTGGGTGCTCCGGCGTTAAGGCAGAAGAGGTTAAATTGGTCAAGAAGGTCAGCCAAGAGGGCTCCACTCTGACAGGTCCTGGGAGAACCCCAAAGGAGATGATGCACATTAAAGTCACCGAGTAGGAAAAATGGGGGAGGTAGCTGTCCAGTAAGCTGAAGGATGTCTGCCCTGGTGACAGCGGATGATGGCGGGACAAGTATGGTACAGAGGGAAAAAGTCAGGTGGGGAAGGAAAAGGTGAAATGCAACAGCTTGAAGATTGGTAGTCAGGGAGATGGGTTGACTATGAATGTCATCCTGTATGAGCTGCATAATACCTCCATCAGACGGAAAGACAACCTCAGAGGGAATCAGAAAGAAATGTGAAAGCTCATAGAGGTTGTGAGGGAGCAATTTCGTTTCCTGAAGGCTGATTACAAGAGGATGCTGTAATATTAATAGCAGCCATAAATCCTCTTTGTGGGACTGAAGGTTGCAGACATTCCATTAGGGGACAGTCATGATGAGGAAGAGATGTAGGGGCGTCACCTCGGCAGCTGCCGAGTAACAGCTGGGAAAGAGGCGCTACTACATGGCACAGAAGCAGGAGGGTCCTGCTGCATGGGGTCCACAGAAGCATTGGCTTACTTGTGTGGTTGGTCTGTGGAGTCCAATGCTAAAAAAATGGTTGTTGGTGCTTCCCGGCGACACGGAGGCTCGCTGAGCTAAGGTATCACATGCTGACACCATCAAAGACGATATCCAAGGTGGCAAAGGAGAATACCATTTGCCTTTGCTGGACTTCTTCAAGCCTTTCCAGTTAGATGAAGACTCGCATTGTGTTTGGCTGGAGAGACAGAGGAAGTCTTCAGAAGAGTACACCTTCTGTCCTTTCTGGCCTACCAGTTGTGTAGCTGGTGGTTTTGCCCCTTGAGGCTAGAGTTTGATGGCTTGTTGCACAGCTGGACAGGGAGATGGTGATATTACCTTGACACTGGGCGATTTCACAACCTCAGAGTTGAATTGGAGGTCACATGTCTGCGTGACCACGTCTTTCATGGAGCGAGGTGTAACAAGAACAGAACTATATGTGCCACACAGGAGAATGCAGGGTTTGCGTTTAGCCAGTAACTGGATAAGGCACCTTTTCCTCTACCCAGATCTCTTGAACAGCATACTCATCAAGATACACTGGACACTCCCTAGAGGCGGTGGTGTGGCCGTCATTGTAGTTGATACAGCAGGGAGGAGGAGATGGACAATTGCCCTCGTGTGCATCTCTACCACAGGTGACACATTTGGCTGAGTGTCAACAAGACATTCTAGAGTGGTTGAAACAATGACACTGGTAGCAGCACATTGGGTTCAGAACACATGGCTGGACGGTGATAATTTCATAGCCTGCTTTGAGCTTGGATGGAAGCACCACTCTATGAAAGGTGAGAAAGAGAGTGTGGCTGGGCACTAAGGACAATGTATCTTTTTCATTACACAATGGACAGCATTAGCACCCTGATCAGAGAGATAAGATTGGATTTTGGCTTCAGTTAGACTGTCGAGCAGCCCAGTGTAAATTACACCACGGGAAGAATTCAAAGTTCTATGAGCCTCGACACAAACAGGGTAACTGTGGAGAAGTGAGGCAGCAAGCAGGTGTTGTGCTTGGGAATCAGCAGTGATCTCCAAAATCAAAGTGCCATTCCATAAAAGAGAGCAGGATTTCAGAAGGCCAGCAATTGCATCTACACCTTTCTGAATAATAAAGAGATTTATCATGGTGAAGGACTAACAGTCTTCAGTGTTGTTCCGGGGCTGGGAATCACATGTTACCCAGTCACCTGTTACATGTAAGGAAGGAAGGAAGGAAGGAAGGAAGGAAGGAAGAAAGGAAGGAAGGAAGGAAGGTGGTCAAATTTCTGCCAAGCCTCAGTATAGGAAACAATCCAACAACTTATACTCTTATCTCTTTTTGTTTCTTGTAAGCTGGGGAATTGGGTGGGTGTGCAGACTGGTGCTCATGACAACATGCACAGCTGGTGGGACACAGGCTCCCCTCATTAGGTGGGTATCCTCAGTCACCACTTGGAGGATGTGCTGTACATCAAGAACATGTGTGCCCAGAACGCAAACATGCAAAGGACTTCAAGGGTGGGGAATGTACGGCTTCATATCACCTATCTTATTTTATTATGATGATCTTTTGTCCCTATGTATATGGGGGTTGACAAAACATTTTTCCATTTGTAGGAGTCAGTCAGTGATGGTAATTTCATGAAAGATGTCACTGCAATCAATAGTCTCCTTTTTTGGTTGGTATCCCAGTTCGCGTATCTTATCCATGACACACAAACTGCTTTTTGTGATAATTCTCAACAAGCTGCCCTTTTCAGTTTTTCATTAGCCTCTGTAATTTCTGTCCAATAATGGTCCCTTATTACAAAGCAATATTCCAGTAGAGAATGGACAAGTGTTGTGTAGGCAGTGTTTTTAGTCAACCTGTTGCATCTTCTCAGTGTTCGGCCAGTGAAACACAGCCTGCTTCACCTTCCCACAAAATTTCATGTCTAACAGTTACAATTTAATTTTGTTAGTAATTGTAATCCCTAAGTACCTTTTCTGAACTTTTTGTTGTTTTCATCCTGCACATCAACACATTGATTGAATAACAAGTTATCAGAATATACAGTTTGACTGTGAAATCTTTGTAACCTGCTTTGATCTCTGATGGAAGCACCACTCTACCCAAGGTGAGAAAATGAGTGCATGTGGGCACTAAAGAGACATCTACTTTTCTTGTCACCCAATAGACTGCAATGACACCCTTATCAGAGAGGTGCATTTGGATTTCTGCCTCAGTCAGACCATCATGCAACCAAGTGTAAATAACAACATGTGAGGAATTCAGTGTTCAATGGGCCTCAACACGAATAGGATAGCCATCGAGCGAAGTTGCAAGCAGTTCATGTGCTCGAGTATCAGAAGTAGTTTCCAAAAGCAAAATGCCACTGCATAAATGAGAGCAGGATTTCACAGGACCAGCAACTGCATTAACACCTTTCTGAATAACAAACATATTTAACGTAGCGAAGGACTGACCATCTTCAGTACACAAATCCACGAGGAACCATAGTGCATCTGGGAGGGTCTTTGAATCATTAGCCACCTTCCATTTATGTTTCATATCTGTTGACTGTGAAGATGATTGGCTCACTGTCAGAAAATCCCCTGTGATTGCCAGCATCTCTGATGGTGCACTCTTCCTAATGGGAGCCCCTTGGGAAGGGGTTCATACCTCAGGTCACACCTCCCAAACACCGCACAGAGGGACGAATCAGCAATTTGGGAAGGTAGCAGCTCAGGCAGTCACCCCTCCCGCGGCCTGGCCTGTTCCAGGGTTACGTGCGGACCCTACCTGTCGACCTGGGGCTGTGAATTACGCGTTACCCCATCACCTGTTATGCATCAGATGCATGGGACAGCCTTCAGGAGCACACAGGGAAGAAAAAGAAGATGAAGAAGAAGAAGAAGAAGAAGAAGAAGAAGATCCTCAAATGCCGAAGTGGGGGACGGATAGGAGGTGGTCAACAAAGAAAAACAAAAGAACAAAAAACAGTGAAGAGTATTCTTATTATGACTGCTGAAAATGCAGAATACATTTCTAAAACAGCCCAGACATGTCACCCAAGAGACAGAAATAAGAACTGCTAGAGGATAGATACGATGCATGGAAGGTAAAAGATGCTGCAAAAGCTGGGGCCCTGTCGCAGCCAAGCACAAACCCACCAAAGAGTGGCCAGCCACCTGGGATGGATAAATGTAAAATGCAGTCAACAGCTAATGCGTCAATTGCTAAAATGGCTGATAACTCAGATCGAAAACATACATTGGAATTGAAGTGGTTAAAAGAAAGGGGATTCTGTCCTAAAATGGCGAACTGTCAATGGTTGATGACTATGACAGAATGTGGTGAGGGTTGTCCAATTAACAAAAGGTGATGGCTAAATCAACAGTGCCTACATGGAACGTAGCTAAAATCATCTTTCAGAAAGTGCCAAGAGGAGGTCTGCCAAGCCACTGGGAGAGGTTTTTTCACCTGGACCTTTTTGCCCCAAAGGGAAGATGAGAGGTGGTGCCAAAGCGATACCACCTTCTGACAGATGGCAACATGGAGATCATCAGTTTGGAAGAACTAGTGGGCCAAAGTAGGAGGACGGCAGCCTCGGCAGCAGCAGCAGCAGCCTCGTTTCCAGTCAGACGACGTGACCGAGGACCCACTAATTGTCACAGTGGCTCCCTCGAGACTGAGGAACTGGAACCTTTCTTGGACCCGTTGTGCTAAAGGCTGAACTGTATACAACACACACAAGCTCAGAAGGGCACAGAGAGAACCTGAACAGATGACACAATTGAAAAGCCTGTGTCGCCGGATGTACAGCTTGACCTGATACATTGCAAAGAGCTGTGCTGTAAATACTAAGCAGTGCTTTGGAAGCCAATACCAAAAATCTTCAGTGACAATGATGAAGGCACACCAGAACCACAGTCAGTCTGAGAGCCATTGTGTACACACATTTACTTTCACTAATTTCCCAGTGATGTTCAAGAAACTTACATCAATAGATAGAATTTGGGTCAGGTTCTTTAGGAAGCCAATGAAGTCCAAGGTGAACATGGGCTGCCATACAAAGTGAAGGTGGTGAATGGTTCACACCAATCAGGAAAGTGGAGGATAGCATGAACTTAAGCTGTCAGGGCAATAGCCAAAAGTGAACTGCGGGAGGTAAGAGAAGAGAGACACTCCCCAAACTGGCAGTCAAAAGACTCATTGAAGGAGGCATAGGAAGAGTGGCCGAGCACAGCAAACAAATAGCATGTGTAGCTGCTGACTGGAAGATCATGCCAGTATGACCGCAGTAGTTTGGCAGCTTCTGCATAGGTACTTTCAACCAGGCTAGTTTAAAACGTGTCAGCGACTAAACGGATTCCATGATGGTGGATTGTATTTCAATGGTGTAAGGTCACAAGTCTGCATGGACATTTCATCTGTGGTGCGAGGCATTGCAAGAATGGTACTGTAAGTGCCAGATGGTAAATCACAGGGCTTTTGACTAGCCAACAGCCTCTGAGCAACATGGTAAGGTACTTTTTCCTTCACGTGGATTTCCTGGACATTCTGCTCATCAAGCGGCACAGGACATTCTTGTGATGAGGTGTCATGGTCTCCATTACAATTTATACAGTGGGGAGGAAGAGGTGGGCAATCATCCCCATGAGCATCCCTACTACAAGTAACACATTTTACAGTGTTTTTACAGGACATTAGAGAGTTATTTTAATATTGACACTAGTAGCAAAGCATCACATTTGAAATGTATGGTCAGACTGTAATAACTTCATAACCTGCTTTGATCTTTGATGGAAGCACAACTTGATAAAAAGTGTATAGGAGTAAGATGGCATTAACCATTTACATTACCCAATGCACTGCAGTGATGACCTGATCAGAGAGGTCTGTATGGATTTCTCCCTCGGTCAGACCATAACGCATCCAAGTGTAAATAACAAAAGAAGAAGAATTTTGTGTTTGATGGCCCTCAACATGAACAGTATAACTATGGTGGGGAGAAGCTTTATGTAGTTGTTGGGCTTTAAAATAATTATTGGTTTCAAAAAACAAAATCTCATTACGTAGACAAAATCAAGATTTCACTGGGTCAGCAATTACATCAACACCTTTCTGAATAATGAATGGATTAACTGTAGCAAAAGAACGACCATATTCGGTACATGATATCATGAGATACCAAATTGCAACTCTGAGTGCCTGATTCTTCAGCCTCATACCATTTATGTTTCATTGAATAAGACTGAGATGAAGGTAAGTGGCTCACTGTGAAAAAATTGCCAATGACTGCCAAGGTCTCTGATGGCAAGCTACTTCCTACTTCCAACCAAGCACAATAAGCCTGATGGTTCTGTGCCTCATGTCCACTTTCATGGAAGTTGCAACTAATTAATCTCGTTATTCAGATCTATTTTGAAGCCACTCTCCTTGATTGACAAATTTTCTCATAAATTCTGACCACAGACTGGAGGGTAGTATAGGTAAATTGAGATAAGGGAGTATAAGACTCAAATTTAGTCAGAAATGACTCAAATTTAGTCAGAAATTACTCAATCTGTGCATCCAGTCTTAAAAACATTTTAAATGAGCTGTCAGCAAGAGGCAGCTAAGACTCTTAGCAATTTCAATAGTTACCTTAGGTTCTGATTTTACTTACTTGTGTTCCTACTTCCTTCACACATTATTAAACAGCCCTTAATATTTTCTGAGCCCAGACACTCACCATTTTATTTTCCATTCACCAAACAGTGCAAAACATCTGTGGGAAAACAAGTGTGATTGTAATATTGTTGAAATCAACAAGGCAGGATGGAATATTTTTAAATAAGCCATGTAAAGCTCTTACACATTAGTACAACCCATCTAAGTCAGCATGCACCAAATGTAAGCCCCATATCCTGAAGTCCATTAATGCAGGATCCTCTGGATTACCCTAGACTTTGAGCTTGCTCTTTAACTCTCTTGGGAATGCCATTAGGGCCATCCACAGACACCTAACAACTCGTCTTTTCACTTTTACCTCAGACTAGCATTCACCTGCCTCAAATCCGACATTCTTTTACTGCACTTTTTTTTTCCAAAACACTGAAGTGAGGCAGCTGCTCTGAATCTGGCCCAACACTAATCCAAAAATGTACAAATAGATCAAACTCAGTCGCTACCATCTCACAGGCAGCAACAGTATCCTACAGTTGTTTGGATAAAAATGGCTCAGTTTGAACACAATACTGTAATTTACTTTTGACTTAAAGCTGCATTTTGGAGGCAATGTTACTGTCTGGGAACACAATTGGTAAGAGATTAACAAGGTTCCAATGTTCCAAGAAGACTGGTGGTTCACAGCAGCTAGACACAAATGTATCTCTGCCTCCATCACAGCACCCTCTGCACATAATGTAGCATCGTCGGCCATTGGCCAAACGTTTCTGCAGTAGGTGCTCAATGTGATTGCCTCAGGATAGAATAGTTACTATAACACACCACAACTGTATGATACACCACAACTGTATGATACACTCCCTGCCTGCACAACAGCACTGAAAGACCTAAGTTGAAACGAAGCCCTTGGAGTAGACAACATTCCATTAGAACTACTGACAGCCTTGGGAGAGCCAGTCCTGACAAAACTCTACCATCTGGTGAGCAAAATGTATAGGACAGGCGAAATACCCTCAGACTTCAAGAACAATATAATAATACCAATCCCACAGAAAGCAGGTGTTGACAGATGTGAAAATTACCGAACTATCAGTTTAATAAATCATGGTTACAAAATACTAATGCGAATTCTTTACAGGCGAATGGCAAAAATAGTAGAAGCCAACCTCGGAAAAGATCAGTTTCGATTCAGTATAAATATTGGAACATGTGAGGCAATAGTGACCCTACGACTTATCTTAGAAGCTAGATTAAGAAAAGGCAAACCTCCGTTATTAGCATTTGTAGAGAAAGCTTTTGACAATAATGACTGGAACACTCTCTTTCAAATTCTGAATGTGGAAGGGGTAAAATACAGGGAGGGAAAGGCTATTTACAAATTGTATAAAAACCAGATGGCAGTTATGAGAGTCAAGGGGCATGAAAGGGAAGCAGAGATTGGGAAGTGAGTGAGACAGGGTCGTAGCCTGTCTCCGATGTTATTCAATCTATATTGAGCAAGCAGTAAAGGAAACTACTACTTTAAGTGCCTCATTTCCTAATCTAATTCCCTCAGCATCACCCGATTTAATTTGACTACATTCCCTTATCCTCGTTTTCCTCTTGTTGATGTTCATCTTATATCTTCCTTTCAAGACACTGTCCATTCCGTTCAACTGCTCTTCCATGTCCTTTGCTGTCTCTGACAGAATTACAAAGTCATCGGCGAACCTCAAAGTTTTTACTTCTTCTCCATGAATTTTAATACCTACACCGAATTTTTCTTTTGTTTCCTTTATTGCTTGCTCAATATACAGATTGAATAACATCGGGGAGAGGCTACAACCCTGTCTCACTCCTTTCCCAACCACTGCTTCCCTTTCATGCCCCTTGACTCTTATAACTGCCATCTGGTTTCTGTACAAATTGTAAATAGCCTTTGCCTCCCTGTATTTTACCCCTGCCACCTTCAGAATTTGAAAGAGAGTATTCCAGTCAACATTGTCAAAAGCTTTCTCTAAGTCTACAAATGCTAGAAACGTAGGTTTGCCTTTTCTTAATCTTTCTTCAAAGATAAGTCGTAAGGTTAGTATTGCCTCACGTGTTGCAACATTTCTACGGAATTCAAACTGATCTTCCCCGAGGTCCACTTCTACCAGTTTTTCCATTCGTCTGTGAAGAATTTGCGTTAGTATTTCGCAGCTGTGACTTATTAAACTGATAGTTCGGTAATTTTCACATCTGTCAACACCTGCTTTGTTTGGGATTGGAATTATTATATTCTTCTTGAAGTCTGAGGGTATTTCGCCTGTCTCATACATCTTGCTCACCAGATGGTAGAGTTTTGTCATGACTGGCTCTCCCAAGGCCATCAGTAGTTCTAATATAATGTCTACTCCCGAGGCCTTGTTTTGACTCTGGTCTTTCAGTGCTCTGTCAAACTCTTCACGCAGTATCATACCTCCCATTTCATCTTCATCTACATCCTCTTCCATTTCCATAATATTGTCCTCAAGTACATCCCCCTTGTATAAACCCCCTATATACTCCTTTCACCTTTCTGCCTTCCCTTCTTTGCTTAGAACTGGGTTGCCATCAGAGCTATTGATATTCGTACAAGTGGTTCTCTTATCTCCAAAGGTCTCTTTAATTTTCCTGTAGGCAGAATCTATCTTACCCTAGTGAGACAAGCCTCTACATCCTTACATTTGTCCTCTAGCCATCCCTGCTTACCCATTTTGCACTTCCTCTCGATTTCATTTTTGAGACGTTTGTATTCCTTTTTGCCTGCTTCATTTACTGTATTTTTATATTTTCTCCTTTCATCAATTAATTTCAATTTTTCTTCTGTTACCCAAGGATTTCTATTAGCCCTCGTCTTTCTACCTACTTGATCCTCTGCTGCCTTCACTACTTCATCCCTCAGAGCTACCCATTCTTCTTCCACTGTACTTCTTTCCCCCATTCCTGTCAATTGTTCCCTTATGCTCTCCCTGAAATTCTGTACAATCTCTGGTTCTTTCAGTTTATCCAGGTCCCATCTCCTTAAATTCCCACCTTTTTGAAGCTTCTTCAGTTTTAATACACAGTTCATAACCAATAAATTGTGGTCAGAATCCACATCTGCCCCTGGATGTCTTACAATTTAAAACCTGGTTCCTAAATCTCTGTCTTACCATTATATAATCTATCTGATACCTTTTAGTATCTCCAGGATTCTTCCAGGTATATAACTTTCTTTTATGATGTATGGTAGTGAAACATGGACGATAAATAGTTTGGACAATAAGAGAATAGAAGCTTTCGAAATGTGGTGCTACAGAAGAATGCTGAAGATTAGATGGGTAGTTCACATAACTAATGAGGAGGTATTGAATAGAATTGGTTGTATTACGTACAAGGAACATTAGTGTCATACAGTACCATTCTGCAGTGTACGATATGATGCAAATATGATATTCAGTTAACAAGAGCATGCCGCTATTACGAGGCAGCATGATTATTACAAGCCAAAGCACTTGTTTATGTATCCTGAAAATAATGTATGTTGTCGAAATAACTAAATACACAAGGTCCTATGTTGTGACACCCCCTTGTATTGTATGCGTGTACGTAGCAAATTCTCGCAAGTGTACCATATATTGTCGGTCATTCACCGCGTTCCATAGAGCCCATAAAGGAAACATGGGTTATCGGAAACTTCCGATTCCACCCGTCTGCTTTGGTCAATGACGTCACCAACATGGCGGAAACGACCACTCACAACAACTCCCATATCCCGACTATGACGTCATTACGTTAACATGTCAACAAACACAAAAATAGATCGAAAAACCATCAAACACATATTCCTTAAAAATATAGTGAAACTAACTGGACAAGCGGGGGAAATAAGGGGTTTTTGGGTGAGGACAAACTAAAAATAAACACACGCCACTAAACCAAACGACAAAAACGATACAGTAAAATGACAACAACCTTCCCAAAATCAACTAAAAACAATATCCACTGGAATCGAACACTTGCCTTGAGTTATATAGGTCAACAGAAACTACCGAGACCAAATCATATAACCCAAAACTAAAACCACGTCCACAATCGTTACTACGTCAAAAAACACAACAATACAATGAAAATAGAATCGAACACTTCTCTTGACCTATATAGGTCAACAACAACTACCAATATCAGACTATAAATCTCAAAACTTTAGCCACCACCACACTTAACACTATCATAAAGACACCTAGAAAATCAAAATAGGATCGAACACTTCCCTTGACCTGTTATTCTTACGACATCTCCACATATAGCCGTCACTGGTCCGAGATGCTGGAACATTAGTAAGCCTCATTTCTCCACGACTTCATCCAAAAATCCGAATAGTTGAAGAAATTTTGTTAGAGACAACGCACTGTCCCCCATCATCGCCGACTACCGAAAACTGTTGACGTTGTCAGTCATATGCATACCTACCAAAGCCATAAACAAAACAACTTACCAAAATTCACACACGACGAACAGAAAGAAACTACAATAACGTCGACATAACAAAACCAAAATCGTTAACTCACTGAAAAATTTTCCGCTGAAAGCACAGTCACTACCGCCACCACATACATGCAATACTACCACGCAACTGAAACCCATACGCCACATAACACGCTACCCATAAACACACCAACAGAGAGAACCACCGACCGCAACAATACGCCCCCTATAAACACGACAAACATGCAAACTAAACCAAAAACATCACCTAACACACAACACATAAACACACCACCAGAGAGCACCGTCGATCCCATGAAAACGACACCTACAAACACGCCGCTCTCACAAACTAAATTCCGCGCCGTCGTGACGTCACACACCACAACAGCCTTACGTCGCGGGCCAAAGCCGAAGGGTGGAGTCGGACGCTTCCGTGGACCCACTTCGTTAACGAAAGCTAACCGATACACAGCTGGCAATCTTTCTACTCGGCCTACCAATTCCAGAGGTCGTCCAACATGTAACGAGTTACTGAACCGCCATGGAAACATGAATAATTCGATTTCTGTAAGAGATATCGTAAGAAACGTATACAACACGTAACTGTTACGTCACAGGGAGGTTTACCTTTCTCTGGAAGTCTAAACAGCAACCCGGCTGGATAAATTAGAAGTGAGGAACCCGGAATTGTGCAGATTAGAAGTTTCGAACCGCAATCGCTGAATACAACCCGCTAACTGAGGCGCCGCGGACACGTGATTAGGGGATGTGGCGTCACAAGAGCTGTTTAGCCAATACGCCCGCAGCTCACAACTTTTCAAAGCGCTCTACACACGTACCAACCGTCCGAGCGACAAATTGGATGTGTTTGGCGTTTAGACGGACCGAGCCCTCCTGCTCCTCCTTCCACCCATTCTCAGGAAAAGTGCAAAACATCCCCACCAACACCTGAGGTTTTGTGGACCTCCTACCACGCCGTGCGTCAGCGCCGGCACGGAGACCTGCCTCTGAACTAACAGAGCGCTCCATTGATTCGGGCTGAAACACGCCTCCTCTCTCTAGGACGGGTTCAGGACCCACCCGGGGCAGGCGATGAGTCGCACGGAGGTGAAGGTGTGGATGTTTTACCAAATAGACGCGCCTCCACTGACGGAACAGTTTCTGTCAACCTGCAGATTATGGGGCCCCTCATCATACAAGATATTTCCAGTCAGCGTTTGGTGTGAGAAAGTCTTCGACACCTAGTATATATGCTAACAGCTCATGTCTAAAACTACATTTGAAAACATTTCTTACATCTTTTTCATAATTTCTTGTAAGACAAAGGAAACGTTAACATTATTTTAATAAGCCATTTTTGCACCAAACTGAAGAAAGTTACTGATTGAATTCTATATATTTTAAGAAAAGTGAGTTGGTTATATTTAGAGCCGGTCTGGGCAGATGGCGCTGAGGGGCGAGCGGTGGGGAACAGGAAATGCAAAGCGAGTCAGCAGCCGGACGCCGCTAGAGAGAGCCAGTCGCCTTGTCGCCGACTCTGCTAAATTAGATTTACGTTCTGAATTAGGAACACCACTGCGTTTACGCACTTGAAAGAAAGGTGGACAAGTCGCATCATTCAGTGCTAAATGGGAATTGCCCTTTGAAGGCCATGCAAACTGCTTATACACCATCACACTATTATGTGCTGCGAAAAACGTTCATTGGAACGTCGTTACACCACCAGGCACAAAGACGACTTGATTAGGCAAAGAAGAGTTAAAAGAAAAATAGGGCAGTGACAAAATCTTTTATGGTCGACGTCACCAGTTATTTGATTTCATCAAGTCTTTTAATGCAAGGGGAGAATGATTTACATATATGGCCGACTAAATTGATGCTATAAAACAAAAGTTAATCCTGTGGAAAAATCAGCTTCTTGTTCATGACATGGAACATTTATCAAAGCTCAAGGCAGTCATTTCTGGACCAGACATGATTACCTTCGTTTCAGTAATTGAAAACTTTCGTCACCAGTTCTCAGAGAAATGTCAAGACTTTGCACGTCGAAGACTGGTTTCGATTTATTTGTCAGACCGTTCATGGTCGTGGCTGCTGATGTACCTCCTCATTACCTCCCACTTGAGCTGATACGACCTCTCTGTCGACTACAGGAATTTACAAGAATCTTATACAATATTACCCCAAGAGCCATATCCTCGACTGCACAGACAATCCGGTAAAGTTAGTTCAACGTTTCGTTCAACGCAAATGTGCGAACGGTAATTATTCTGTTGTAAAACTGAGGAAGTCTCCTCAACATTCAGGTTTAGCAGATTTTAATCTCTGTGACACCACGTGTTTGTATCACGAACCGCAGTTCCATCTGTATCACATACTAGCTTAGCGCCTGATACTTTTCACGCGTAGTCTGTATCGTCTGCACAGATTTTATTTTTTTTTTTTGTTTTCCTTTAATCAAATTTTTATTTTGTTCACAAATTGCAACACCTTCTAAACTTTTCACGCTAACTGAGGCCATAGATGCATGGTCTTTTCCGAATGTAATTCTGACCAAAAAGCAATTCCGGTGGCTGTAGTTCAAGGATTCTGTTAATCATGCCGTTAGCGTTCTTGTGATGATATTTCCATTGAAACACATACTTCTTTATAGCTAACCTAGAAGTGAAATAGTCGTACCAATTTAGTAGGCAAAGTTTCAAAATTTTTTTAATGTAACGAAATATTTTCCCAACAATTTTACGCCATAAAGGATTGAATTTCTGTAAAGAGTAAACACATATTTTTTTATTTCTAACAGAGAAGCCAAGTACTAATTTCCAAAGATTTAGCATTGAAAACGTTTCCATAATGAAACAATTTTATAAAACTTTTCATCCCCTATTTCACTCCCTTAAGGCATCCATTTTCATAGATTTAGCTTTAAAATGCGTTAGTTGTTCTTTAATAATGAATATTGTGCAACCTACGACTGTTTTTAAATAGTGATAATGAATTATTTCCAGAAAACGTTTACTCACTATTTTCCCCACTTAGTGGTTGAATTTCCAAAATTGCTGAAACGTGTATTTTTTTACTTCTAACTGAGAAACCAAATACCAATTTTAGTAGTTCTAGCTTCAGAACTGCCTTCATTGCGGCATGTTTTGAGAAAGCCTTCCGTCCCCTATTTCACACCTTTAGTGTCTTCAATTTCGAAGAATCCCTACTTAAACGATATCTACAGAATAAGATTCACACCCTCTCCAAATTTCAAGTTTCTATCCATAGCGGTTTCGGCTGGGCGATGGTGAGTCAGTGATTCAGTCTGGCCCTCAACCTTCCTGGCAGATTAAAACTGTGTCGGACCAAGATTAGATTTCAGGACCTTTGCTTTCGCGGGCAAGTGCTCTACCAACTGAGCTACCCAAGCACGACACACGACCCCTCCCCACAGCCTTAATCCCGCAAGTACCTCGTCTCCTACATTCCAAACTTCACAGAAGCGCTCCTGCGAACCTTGCAGAACTTGTGGAGCACTTGCCCGCGAAAGGCAAAGGTACCGAATTCGAGTCTCGGTCCGGCACACAGTTTTAATCTCCCAGGAAGTTTCATAGTAGCACACCGCTGCAGAGTGAAAATCTCAGTTTGGCCCTATTTACCCCCCTTAGGGGTTGGTTTTCCAAAAACAGTGAAACACGTTTTTTCTTTCATTTCCAAACAAGACGCCACGTACCAGTTTTCATAGATTTACCTTCAAAAATGCTTTCACAATGAAATATTTGCATAAAACACTTCACCGCCTATTTCACCCAACCCGCCACCCTTGCAGAACGAGTGGTGAAGTGGAAGAGTCTACATTAGTGGTAAAAGGCAGTTACTTGGTTGTGTTCATACTTAAGCGCAGCGTAAAAGTGCAAACGATGCCTTTAGTGCGCCGTTTTACCCAATACGTGGTTGTTTTAAAATTGTCAGTGACCCCTCCCATCCCCCCCCCCCCCCTCCTCCAATCCAATTCCACATTCGCCACAGGATCGAACTCCCTTATGTATAAGAGCTGGAGACGTCTGATTGCTTTACAAATCAGTTAATATGTTAAGCTAGTTGTTCACCCATCTCAATGTATATGACGTCATACGTCGTACAACGATATACTGTTGAAGGTCCGTGTAGTGGTATGTATGTGGATACTGCCTGCAAAATAAGTTGCGAATAGAGTCAGTAGTAAATAAATAATTAATTAAAATGTCGTAACTGATCATGGCTCAAAATACTAACACGAATTTTTACAGAAGAATGAAAAACCTGGTAGAAGACCACCTCAGGAAAGATCAGTTTCGATTTCGGAGATATGTAGGTACACATGAGGCAATACTGACCCTATGACGTATTTTAGAATATAGTTCAAGGAAAGACAAACCTACGTTTATAGCAACTATATACTTAGGGAAAGCTTTTGACACTGTCGACTGGAATATTCTCTTCGAAATTCTGAAATGGTTGGTTCAAATGGCTCTAAGCACTATGGGGCTTAACATCTGATGTCATCAATCCCCTAGACCTAGAACTAATTAAACCTAACTAGCCTAAGGACATCACACACATCCATGGATAGTGTCTTGAAAGGAAGATATAAGATGAACATTAACGAAAATAAAAAAAGGATAATGGAATTTAGATGAGTGGAAAATGGAAATGCCGTGTGGCTAGGGTCTCCCGTCGGGTAGACCGTTCGCCTGGTGGAAGTCTTTCGAGATGACGCCACTTTGTCGATTTACCTGTCGATGGGGATGAAATGATGATGATAAGGGCAACACAACACCCAGTCCTTGAGCGGAGCAAATCTCCGACCCAGCCGGGAATCGAACCCGGGCCGTTAGGTATGACATTCCGTCGCGCTAACCGCTCAGCTACCACGGGCGGACATTTAGCTGAATTATATGATGTGATACTGATGGAATTAGATTAGGAAAACGAGACTGAAAGTAGTGGATCAGTTTTGTTATCTAGACAGGAAAATAGCTGATTATGGTCGAAGTAGAGAAGATATAAAACGTATACTGGCAATGGCAAAAGAACGTTAGTGAAGCAGAGAAATTTGCTAACATCGAATATAGACTTAAGTGTTAGGAAGTGTTTCCTGAAGTTATTTGTCTGGAGTGTAGCAAAGTATGGAAGTGAAACATGGATTATAAACAGTTTAAACAAGAAGAGAACAAAAGCTTTTGAAATGTGGTGCTACGGAAGGATGCTGACGATTAGATGGGTAGATCACGTAGCTAAAGAGGAGGTACCGAACAGAATTGGGGAGAAAAGAAATTTGTGGCATAATTTGACTAAAAGAAGGGATCGATTGATAGGACACTTTCTGGGACATCAAGTGATCACCAATTTAGTATTGGAAGGTAACTGTGGAGGCTAAAAATCGTAGAGGGAGACCAACAGATGAATACACTAAGCAGATTCAGAAAGATGTAGGTTGCAGTAGTTATTCGGACATGAAGAATCTCGCATAGGGGAGAGTAACATGGAGAGTTGCATCAAACCAGTCTTCGGACAGAAGACTGCAACAATAAAAAACCGGATCCTAAAGCTTTAATACATGACAAACTTTTTTTTCTACTTTATGAAGGGCCATAGGGAGAATAAGTTTCACGTACGTTTGAAATTATGAGTTTGTTGGAAGTCTCAAAGTGCTCTCATTGTCAAACACAAGATGAATATAGTTTAGATAAATTCGGCGGCTCAAAACGTATACACATTTTCCAACTCTCGTTCTTGAGAAATTATGCTGAACCTTTAAGATTATACCCACAGTACATGTCGACAGCATTCTGAATTTTAGAAGTCGGTTAATAATTACGTAAAATACCGAAAATGACATGTCTGTAAAATAACCTGTAATTGATAGCGGGTGTCCTGGGGACTATTTTCGGCTTTTACTGATGACTTAATCAGGAAATTTTTGATAAGCGGTCAATAGCCCTTTAGTGTCTGATTGTGACACTGATTTAAGTACACGCATAGAAACACGAGGGGAACAGAGCAACTTAGTACAGAGTTGACATAACCAGAACCATCTTACCTAAATTGGTGTAATAGCAGCCGTTCATTCCTTCCGTGTCGAACTTTTATGTCGTGTTGGAGCATCAAAGCATATCCACAGTACCAAGGCGGAAGGAGCAGCATACGGAAAAGAAGGCCACGGTCTTAACACAGACTCTCCTATCGTCTAGTGAAGTGCTGTGTAAAGCCGTAATATTATCATTCGATCCACTATGCCATCGAATTGATGGTCACTGTCCAGGCTAATAAGATTTTATGTCAGGCGAATGTCCGAGGATACTTTAATAACGTAGTCCCAAATTCGAAATTCTGCTTTCATAACATTCCATTGAATGCTTGGTGGCCATACAGTGCTGAGGGATAGCATACTTCATGGGTTTCAAAAGGCGAGAGGAGCGATGGCATTCTACGCCACGTCTCGCCATTGTAAGTCTGGTCTGAAAAATCGCATAAAACTGACAATAAATTCCAGTAGCAGGACCCCGATTTAACGTCTTACAACAAAAGTTTGATTTTCAGCATTTCACATAGTTATAGACTGTGTTCAAATTGCTGTCGTAATGATCTCAGTAAGAGGTGTGATCTTACGTAACAGGTCTGGCACAACTGAAGAATTAAACTAAGGCAGCGTAACTCAAAGCATGCGAATCACCCAGGCTACCCTCATTCAGTGTTTCAGAATCAGAGCGCTTTGCGAATTCCAACACAGTTTTCTCATAATTTCGAACTACTCCGATACTTTTTTCTCGCCGAAAATTCCCTCTAAGTAAAGAAAGGGAAAAAAGGTGTATCAGTTTTTACGTTTTCGCTATTGGGGGAGTAACATGCATGACGTTCTAATTCATTATTTCTTTACTAATAACTGTATTCACAACCCGTTTTTCAGACCAATACAAGTATGCGACTGAACGTGCCTGCAAACTGGAATCATAGTACAAGGTAGTTTAGCAAACATGTCGTCATAAAATATTAGATGCGAGGAAAACTAGAATTCCATAAAATGGAGTGCATATTACCCAGATTATAGTGATGCATTGTTACATAACAAAAGCTCGATTATCAATTCGAAGTTCACAGCTTCCCTAAGCATACAAATCATATTCATGAAATAATTACTTTAACTTAAAACTATCAACTTACGAAGCGTGCAATGATTACCCATTCAAACAGTTCTGAACTTTCCTGTAAATAAGTAACACACCTCTGCGAATTCTAGTTATAAATACACGGTAACACAGCCCAGGATTTTCTTATTAATCCGCTTCCCATGTGGTGTAATAACCAAACAGGCTTTCTCCTACGAGTTGAAACGTAACTTCTTCACAAATCATGTACCTTTAATCACTGTCCACATAGGCTCAGCATGGGGAGATCTTATCCCCTCCTAGAATGGAAAGTAGACTTTTTATGATTTTCAGTATTCTCATGTATTTCTAGAAAAGATTGTCACTGACTCGAGCGTTGCTGAATCCAAGAGGAAGTACTCTGGCTGTAGCAAATCACCGGAGCGTTTGGTTGTCACTGTGTTAAATGGAAATTATTCTGTTTTTCGTGCCGTAGATTTATTTTGCAATATTGGGGCACGTGAAACTCTACGGAACATTGCCAAAATTAAACACCCGATATTATCCCTGTCGTTTCCTTGTACAGCCGTAACGAATTACAGCAGTACAAATAGGGTTGCCACGCCACTCGATATATCGGGACCGTCACCGTCATGGACCTTCTTGTCATGACATCCAGACAGGACCTAATTCTGTCCCAGTTTTGCAAAATGCTGTTACCAGCTTGCCTTAAGTTATGGAGTAACGCCATCTGTTGGCGCAACATGTAAACGCAGCCTCAATTAGTAAACGTCAACACGTTTATTTTGGCAAGATCGTCTCACACATGTTGCTGCATGTTACGTGTCCTGTATCGACAGTGCAAGCACCTTCTATATGCAGCGCCACTGTTCGAGAAAATACCGTATTTTTCCAGTGGTACGTGGCTGGAACTATTTAAGCAGAGCCACGCGAAAGAATAGGGCAGTTCTCGTATGAATAGCAATCTGATAAGACGGTTCTTTCTAAACGTAATACGAACAACGAGTTAGAGTTAGTAATGTTTGAGGTAATTACTGCGTGAAGTGAACAATAATGTGTACTTCTATGACTAAAGTGTTATCGCCGACTGGTTACTGTCTAATGAATTTATCATAGCTTACGAAAATGCCTTAGTATGGAAATAGAAAGAGCCACTTTTCGCATGATTACACAAAAGAGTGGTCTTTTGTCAACAAAGGACGTACGGATCAGGAAGCGTTGTGTGTGATATGTAGCTGTTTCGTTTCAGTAACTCGTGGAGCTAAGGCAGATGTTAGGCATCACATTTCTACCAGGAATCATACAAATAGTTTCGACATCAAGGTATATTTCTACAGTCATGATTTAAGTGGTACGATCGCAGGTTCGAATCCTGCCTCGGGCATTGGTGTGTGTCATGTCCTTAGGTTAGTTAGGTTTAAGTAGTTCTAAGTTCTAGGGGACTTATGACCTAAGCTGTTGAGTCCCATAGTGCTCAGAGCCATTTGAACCATCTTTTTTGATTAAAGAAGATACCCCAGAAGAATTTCTCGTTGCTGCTGCAGAACTAACAACAGCTTATAACGTTGTCAAGCATCAATCCTTCAGCTCTCTCGACTGTACCGCAAAACTGATTTCCGCAGTGTATCTTGACTCCAAAATCGACGCATAAACAAAACAAAAGAAAGGTTCAAATGGCTCTGAGCACTATGGGACTTAACTTCTGAGGTCATCAGTCCCCTAGAACTTAGAACTACTTAAACCTAACTAACCTAAGAACATCACACACACCCATATCCGAGGCAGGATTCGAACCTGCGACCGTAGCGCTCACGCGGGTCCAGACTGTAGCGCCTAGAACCGCTCGGCCACCCCGGCCGGCAGCAGTCTACAGACAGGACCAAAGCTACAGCGTTTGTTGAAATCCTCGCACCGCACTCTGTGTCCGAATGCATGAAACAACTGAAATAAGTTTCATTCTACAACACAGGCACTGACGCATTGAACCGCAACGCTGAAAATATGTTTTTTTCCTTTTCCTTTAGTTGTTCAATACTTTACTGAAACTAGTGGTTTGATTCGCTGAATATGAAACATCGGAGACAAATGCAAAGTTTTATTCTGACCTTTAAAGACAAATGCAAATTACATCAGACAAATTAATCCCTTTTTGTGGAAACAGTATCAATACCAACTTCGGAGCGTTTCATTAATCTGATGATTGACACCATCGTGTAAGCAGAACTCTTTCTACTTCTCTGTCCTTATCATGTACATTGAAAAATTATGAATTATTTCCATGACGATTATTTCCGTCAGTTAAGTCCGCAGCAACACCTGATATACACTGAAGCGCGAAAGAAACTGGCATAGGCATGCGTATTCAGATACAGAGATATGTAACAGGCAGAATACTGCGCTGCGGTCGGCTACACCTATGTAAGGCAAGTGTCTGGCGCAGTTGTTAGACCGGTTACTGCTGCTACAATGGCGGATTATCAAGATTTAAGTGAGTTTGAAGGTGGTGTTATAGTCGGTGCACGAGCGATGGGACTCAGCATCTCCGAGGTAGCGAAGAAGTGGAGATTTTCCCGTACGACAATTTCACGAAGGTTTTATATATATATATATATATATATATATATATATATATATATATATATATATATATATATATATATATAAAACCTTATTTACAAATGAATAAAACTATGAACAAGAATTTGTAATTATGAAACAAATTCGATGTCTACATCTTCTTCTTCCTGTTTCGTTTTATAAAGAGTGTCCGACGCCATTTTCTGGTACATTTCGTGTGTTGGCTCAAAAGTTATACATTTTCCGTTGTTTCCTGGTCGTTCTTTAATGCATTCAGAGGCAAGAAGTGCTCCATTCAGTGTACTGGTTTGGAGTCTGTTCCTAATTTTGGTTTTCATGAGATTTACCTGAAGCTGAACATGAAACTTCAATAACTTGACAAGTATGAAATCATATTTTTAACTAGTTATTAGCTTCATTGCTTTACATACCTTAGAAAAAACTCTTTCGCAGTCTGCATTTGAATGAGGTACACTTAAAATTGAGAGAGCGAAAACGCTCAATTCCTTAAATTCTTCAGATTCGTTATTTAATATGTTCCACATTTTATCCGGTGATTGTTCCTTTTGTAGTGGGTCTGGGAGACAAGCCAAAACCAGAGGGAGACGCCTCCACTAGTCATCTGTAGTTTGTGCTAAATCGAGATCTGAGGGAGGAATTATACGTGGCAACAGTTCCATTAAAGGCATGAGTGAAGGTGTTGTATCTCGGAAACTTTGTGACAGGGCATTTGTAGGTTTGAGTGCCGCTAGTTTGGACAGCACTTTATCTTCCATATCATACCGTAATTTGATCTAGCACGAAGCTGTCTGTAATATTTGAGAATTAATAGCTCTCATTAGGTATGCCACACATAAACACACAAATGTATAGAAAACAATAAAACACAAATTACATATGATTTCAGGCAAACGAGGTGTACTCACCACAAGAAAGTTCCTGCATCGATGATAAAAGTCCTTGATAAGATGTGGGTGATTCTTTATCTCTGGTGAGCCAACGTTCTTCACAATTTTCACACCCAAATACAGTTGTGAATCTTCCAGATGATGATCTGCATTTTTTGGGCCAACATCACTGAGATTTTTTCCCACGACATAAGTGCGTTTCATGAAATACAGAAGTATTTCTGTATAGAGAGCTCTAATCTTGTCATGAAGGTCAACAATTACTACTGCTCTAGACTGGAAATACTCGCTGAAAGTAGTAAATTTTGGTAGAATCCACTCTAAGAACATATAATACATTTTTGCAAAGGAGTCATGCAAACAGTTAAAAACTTGTTCAGCACTTAGAACTCTCTCTGAAAGCCATTTTTGGTTAAAAAACAGCATTATAGCATCCCAGTTTTCCAGCACTGTCCTATCAACCGCTATCATTGACAGCCAACGTGTCTGTGAAAGATGTAGTAATTTGTGTGGTTCCATGTTTAAAAATACCTGGAATAAAACATAATGTTTAGCCTATTTCCACACGATCGGACGTAAAATAAAGTCTACGAGATATAAAATGCTACAATACCTGAAATTCCTTGAACTCTGCCTGCCTCTTCTCACTGAGTTTGAAAAACCATAAATATTCCTCGCGATTTCCTCACAAGCTCTTGGAAGGTTCTTGCACGCCTCGCTTGCGCATATATTCACCGAATGACAAACACACTTCATTACAAAAATTCCCGGGCAGCTATCTCGGAATCTGTTTGCTACAGAATTACCAACTCCCATCATAGTATTGCAAACATCTGCTCCAAAGCCAATAATATTGACAAATGGAATGTTATGCTGTTGAAACGTTTTTACTGCACTATTGTAGAGATTTTCTGCAGTAGAAGCTTTCTCATCATTTAAGTCTCCATCTTCATAAACTTTATATAGCTCCCAAAACTTACTTTCAATACAACCTGTAGAAGGAGAAGTGATACAAAGTGGTAACTTAACAGGAAAATTTATTTTAGAATTAATTTGGTTATTATTTCAAAACTAGCTCTTATTATTACTCACCTGAATCTTTTGTCATAAAAGCGGATCGCCACGCACGAATTTTTCACAGTTTCGATATCAGTGGACTCGTCCGTCATTATGCTAAATTTGGCGTGTTGTAGTTTTTTCGCCAACACTTCTTTGTGTAACGTCCCAATAACATTAGAAACAATGGCACGTGCTTTGTGCCGTTTAAGAGCCATTGTCCTTGCAAAATCCGAGTCTGGAAAAATATCTCTTAACAAACCGGATAAATGGTCAGCAGCTAAAATTGCCATATTATGTTCTGCTAAGAATGCTGATAATTTGATTTCAGCTTTAGCAACCTTCCTCTTAACAGGTTTTGCGTTTGTGACAAATTGAGCAACTGAAGGCTGTCGCACGGTAGCAGACTGCACCATGTTTAGGTGCTTCTTACTTCTGGAATGGTTTTTAATATTCTGGATTTCGGAAACCATGCTGGTATTGCAATATCTGCATCGCACCCTGGGCGGATCACTATCGCGCACCAGCCAATTACGTAAACCTTACATATCATCACGAAATTTTTGTTGTCGATGGACAGGCCGTTCTGTCTTCGAGATTTCACCTCTTTTTAGACGATTTTTCTCCGGCGTGCACGAAAGTTTCGTGCTTGTGTTTTCATATTCACTGTCACTTCCCATTTCTCAACTCACAGTAACACACAGTAACCCGAAACACTTACAAAAAGAAACTACACAGTACATGAATTCAGCTAAACGTACTCGTAATGACTATACGCGAAATACGCATTGTTAAGAGTGTCGTTTGTTGAAGACGAAATAATACCCTCTGATGAAATGTCTTTCGTTTGTACTTAACAATTCCACAGTATTTTAGGGTATTTAGGTCTACTGTTAATTGCTTTCCAATAATATTCGATTTAAGTTCCATTTAGTGCTTTGAGATTCGTTGGCCGCTCTATTTCTGAAACTTAACAATTCGAACTAAGTGAAATATGTCATGCAAAGCAAAGTGATTCGTTATTGTTAGCTTATTTAATTTATTTTCCAGGGCCAGGCTTTGAACTAAGCCTCATTCTCGACTTTAATCGTTTTGTCATATCGGTAGTTTGGCGCTCTTCCTCCTGCCTGAAGTTTGTTGATTGTCAGAGACTGCATGGATTCGTAACAGTTTCTAATCATTTTTAAAATATAACAGATGACTTGATTATTTTCCAAACAAATGTGTATAATGTATATTTGATAAAAAATTTGGACCCGTCTCCATAGCCACACGACTTGGTGTGGTGGCACGAGCCACGAGCCCGCAACTACTAAGGTTCGAGTTCCCCCGTGGGCATGTATGTTTCTGTGATGTCTGTAGACCAAGTTAGGATAGGATAGAGTAAGTCGTCTGTAACGACTCCAGTTATCGATCGGATTAAACGCTAAAAAACAACAATTTGGCAAAATTCTCGTATGTTCGTGTACGATATTCACTTTTGCCTCGTACATCATACAAATGACGAAGTTCTCGTATCCGTACGAGAATTCTCGTACATATCACAACTCTGTGTCTGCATCTTAACATGTCTTCTTGACGGGAAGTAGCAACCTGTCTTTTCCTGCATTGTTGGTATTCCTACTTGGAATTTCCCATTGTTTGTTCTTAAATAAATCTTTTTTTTTTGATAAACGAGTAGTTTTTATTCAGACATTTTCCACTGTTTTGAAATACTGCATTATTGTAGAAAAAGAGAAAAGTGATCAGCGCTATTTTAATAATACTGCCGACAGAAACGACCAACAAACACATGGCATAAGAAATGGTACAGCATTGCTGAGATAGTACTGTCCCTGTTGCCATGTGTCTTGGCTTAATGTAAACGCGTGTGCGTACAGAGTAGAAGACTTACCCCCACTTGGTCTATATGGTAGCTTCTCCCTGTCGTCATCCGACATCAATACTATTGGAGAATGGCACCGATCCTAGAGTCCCATCCACGAACGATGGCGGTTCGCGCAGGTCAAGGACGGGGATTGCATTGTTGCCGGTTACAAGTGGCAGTTGCCGTACTCGCATACTCGTGCTTTGCATCAGATGAAAGCGTGTATCCTGCAAATTATATCTCTCGCTTGCTAGTGCAGAGTTAGTCGCCTACTACCACCATCAACCATGACAACTCGAAACAAATGGAATAAAAATTCGTTATATAACTCGCTACGATCGAATATGATCTCGCATTCTGTACAACATTCACAGCACAGCGCTCAGAACACTGCTGAAGACTCATTGGCTGCCGGAGAACGCGCGACGTAGGTGCACAGAACGAGCCTAAAGTCGAAAGCCACCGATCATGACTACATCTATAGTCTGGAAATACTTTTGTGAAGTGACACAAGAACGAAAAGCAATACTTCATTTTCTTTAGAATAATTGAAGATCTGCCTGCGATTTCTACGAAATAATAATAGAGGAACGATATTATGGCAACAGCAATAAATCAAAAACTTAACAATAATTTGTTCATAGTGTACAATAAGAATAGAAAGTAGCTGATCTGCTATTTGTGTCTAGATAATATACCATTATCCGCTTGTAGCCCTTGAAAAAGGACAAACCAACACGCAAAGTACGAGCTCTTGAACTTTAGCTTTCATCCTTTAGCGCTGGCTATTTATAATGCCCAAATAGTGGTATGATCCTCGATAACAACATGATTTTTGAGCTGAGTTTCATAAAATTAGAATCAATAGGATAATACTAGCAATTTTTCGTATTATTCAACCACATAACACTTGTCGAGAAAATCAGTGATCAATGGTCGGACTAAGTTTTCTTTTATTGCCTATTCATTATTTGGATTCTATTTATCTAGAAACTGAGGAAGTCAACTTTTTTCTACATTTATTACTACTTGACTCGGTTACCTCAAAATTTGAGTGGTCAGGTGGCCGTGGCATTGACGTTGTAACAAGCCGACATAACGGAAAACCAGTTGTTTCAACGATGACCACCATCCCCAGTAGGGATGCGCGACACCAGTATCTTCTGTTAACATCTGCTCATCCGTAAATTAAGAGAAACGTTATTCATTGTCTCTTAGCCCTTCTATGCACTCTTGCAACTCACTGCTGTGGCAAACAATTAAGCATTATTTTTGAACTGCAAAAAGAGGAGATTTCGAAAAGGTTCTTCGACAAACATCTTATCTTCACAAATTAAAACTAATTTATGCTCAAATGGTGATGTCATTAACACTACCCTCTCATCATGTGGCGCTTTAGATAAAACTGAAAATGTATTGTTATTAGAACCAACTGCTATCCCACATTCAGCTTGGTCTACTGATAGCGACCGTGAAATAGTGACAAATCCAGACCCAGACACTTGACCTAATACGTTAACATCCTCTATGATAAATGAAACTGTACAGAAAAATTGTAAATTTTTATTATCTTTAATACGAGAAGGGAAGAAAATTTTCAATCATTTTTACGTAACAGCTTTACCCAATGGAGAAAAAAGGGATCGAAAATGGACTGTGTATTCGAAATGTACCGAAAACGTTCTTTGTTTCTGTTGTAAAAATTTTCGATCTCCTACAAACAATCTGTCAAGTGACAGACTCTGTGACTGGGTTCATTTAGGAGATCGGCTTACAGGCCATGAACAATCATTTGCCCACAAACACTCTGCAAAAAGATGTATACAGTGTGAGACAGTGGAAACAAAAAAGTGGTAGTTATCGAAGTGAATTACTAGAAAGAGAGAAGGAACGTTGGTTTTCGGCTCTAAACAGAATTATACGCGCCATCAGATATCTGGCTGAGCGTAATATGGCCTTCAAAGGAGCCAGCTACAAGCTCTATCAATATAATAATGGCTATTTTCTTGGTTTAATCGAAATGATTGCAGAATTTGACCGTTTTGCAGAAAAATTTAATCGCGGTAAAAAACTTAAGAAATTCCTGACCGTTCTTGTGTGCAAAAGCATTCAACATTAACTCTTAAATTTCCTTGCACTCAAATTACAAAACAACACTGTTAATTTTCTAGAAGAAAGTAAATATTTTTCAGTCAGCCCTCATTGTACTCCTAATACAACCAACAATGAACAAATGACATTGATTGTTAAGTTTGTAAACCTATAAGAACACACAATGACTGTAAACTTTATGGATGTCTATTCAACAACAGGAGAAAGTTTGCCTAACACCCGTTTATCGAAAGTAGACCAATTAGGTCTCAATATTCGTGGCTGCGGAGGCCAAAGTTACGAAAATGGTACAAATATAGACGGTAATTGAAGTGGTGTTCAAACCAGAATCCCGATGTAATCCAAGAGCATTTTATTTGCCATGTGCTAGCTGGAATATTAATCTTGTTTTATCAGATGCGGCAAAACCTACAACAAAAGCAGTCACATTTTTTCGTGTAATTCAAAGAATATACATCGTTTTTCCGTGCATCCTTTCAGAGAGTGGAAATCTTAGTGAACAGAGTACCAACACTAACAGTGAAGAAGCTTTCAGAACCTCGATGGGAAAGTTGGGTGGAGAGTGTCGAAGCTATGACGTACCAATCAAGAGAAGTCACAGATGCCCTTCTTGAGGTGAGCAACAGCACTGATGAATTGAAAACAAAAAGCGAAGCACACTTACTTGCTGTGAATGAATTAGATAACTTCGAGTTTATTGACGGTGTTGTCATACGATATGAGCTTCTCTTTGCCCTTAAAGCAGCAAGTAAGGCCCTTCAGGCAGAAAACATGGACGTAAAATTGGCAACCAAATTGTTCAAAAGTTAAATAAATTTTAAGTGAGAAATTCCGTGAGGAAGGTTTTTTTAACTACGAAAGTGATAGCAGAAACTTTACAGATCGGGTAAAATTTTAACAAAAGAGAACTGGCACGAAAAGAAACCAATTTGATTGTAAAAGTGACGATGTACTTCGCAGGGCACAGCTTCCAGAGGAGAAGACGAAACTGATTTTTTCTACCCTGTCGTCGACACAGCATAAATAAGTTTGATACAAAAGTTTGGGCAACTGGCTAAGTATTCCGAAATATTCAGTTATTTTCACCAAAAGGTTTAAGACACTTATAGGATGAAAAACTGAAAACGCTATGAAATAAACGTGTCAGAGAGTTAAGTATAAAAGGTAAATGGTGAATAAACAAAAGACATTGTTGCGTCAGAACTTTTGACAGAAATCAAAGTGTTCAGAAAAAAAGTGAACAAGAATACGAGAACTTCAGTGCTAATATTGAAATACTTAAATGAAATTGGAAACCCATAACCCAACAATTATTGCTAACCATGCCAGTGACTGTCGCTTCCACTGGGAGAAGCTTTTCACATTCGAAGCTGATCAAGAATTACGAGGGGCGTCCAGAAAGTAATGCAAAAACATTTTTCTCTGAAAGCAGGTGGGTTTTATTTAGGATTTCAGTGCACCATATTATACCCCACACTTCTGGCTGCAAGAGGCTGATTTAACTGTAGGATCTTGGAAAAACATTTCCTATTGTGCTTATTAAACGGGACACTTTTTGCCTTGCTTCGTGAAACTTTATTAGGACTGTAATCCCATTTTCGAGTACAGAACCGTTTCCGAAGATGAAAACCACGTGCAGGTAAATGCATGTCAACTTCTTAATCTATGAAATCTCGTCTTAAACTATAAATGTCTATTTTGACGTTTGTATTTGCATCGAACAACTTTATGACATTTAGTAGGACAGTGTTTATTCCAGCTATGAATAAGCGAACTGGTGTAGATCTGTGTGCAGAGGAATGAATATTTCTGTGATTATTTATTTATGAAAGATGGTACAAAGGTTCCCCCTCTAGTTGCAACATTTTCTAAAATCGGTGAATAACTGATGTTAGTCGACTGCTGGAAAGCGAACGGACCGCGAACGAACGTTGTGAAGATTGGCGAAGCGTCGCACCTGATCTCGTACACCCTCCCTGCCTCCCACATGCACCGCCCGTACAATTGTTGGCCAGATGGTACTCCTGCATTCCTTGTTGAGTATGTTGTAACTGAGACATGCGGGAAAATTTTACATACATAATAAAAATGTAGTAAATCATTACTGGAATCACTGGATAAGATACCTGCTATAAAATAACGACATGAGTAAAAGTCTGTTTGTTCTTCTGCACTCCACGATTTAGGAAGGAAAAATACGTCTTCCGACTTCATACACAGAGTTGTTTCCATCGTTTCCTGGGCCTTCCCGAATCTCTTCTTAGTTGTGGCTTATTAGCCCTAAGCGTTTTGGCAATCTGTCTTCATTTATTCTGTTAATAACTTCTTTCGATCTTCTTCTGTTAACAGTCCACTCTAATTTTCTAAACATTAAGTTCAGTTCTTCCGTGTCCGTTACGTATTGGGTCTAATCTATTGCACACCCTCTAACATTTCTTGAAATCCTCATTTCCGCCCTTTCGGTCTTACTGACGTCCTTCTGTCTCACTCCCATTCATTAAACCTGGTGATGCCTTTATTTACTTTTATTCTCATGCCCTTTCCTGTCATGTCACTCACCGTCACCACAAATGTGTTCAAAAACGTTGAAACGTTGTTCCAGTATATCAGCCTTGTCACTTATTTCGGCAACCAGATAGGAGAAATAAGGGGTTTGTTCCATAGCTTTTGTGTCGATAATTGTCTTTGAACAGAATGGGAATATTCTCTGAAATGCCATTACTCTAGTTTTAGGTAGGGAGAGTGTTGTACCTAGCGGATAGTAGCTAAGAACACGTGGTTTTCTTTTGGTCGGTACTTCAGTCACATGACAAATCTTAGACTCACATGAAGAAATCCTTATTGGAGACCACCATAAGCATTTTCTGCCATTTTCTATAGTTTTTAGCACTGATAGAAGGTTATGTTTCGTGCAGCATTCTTAAATATTTCGCATTGTACACATTTCAGTTGCTGTATGATATACAAGGTGACTCAGCCGCCCCTACGGATGTTGTTTTATACAGCCCGCAGTGTTACAGCTGGCCTTCCAAGAGAAACAATTAACAGGACAGTTTTGTAGGAATAATTTTACAATGGGGTACGTGTTCGCTAGAGGCCGTAGTTTTCGAGTTACTCAAGAAAAACGTACAAAAGTGACCTTCAAATCCATCCTCACTCCCACACTCAGCCCCTATCAGTCGGGATTTCTAGTACGTTGTTCACGGCACTCGCTCCTACTATTCGACAAACATTTGTGACTGCATGAATTATTTCCCACATTCAATCTGTCTTTGGTCTTCACTTATCCTCCCGTGGTTTCCATCTTCGGAAACAGTTCTGTGCTGGAAAATGGGCTTACAAGCCTAATAAAGTTTATTCCTATATTCGACCACAGGATTAGTTGAGCACTTAACAACTGCGTAAATTTTACCTAACAATTTAGTGAATTCTAACAGTACAAAAGAAACAAAACAGTTACATCGTTGACTGCGTGTGGCTTTCAGACTACGAATGTACTGTGCTTGCAAGGGTTAAGCTTGGATCGAAATGTCAGTGTAGTTAGTTTAAGCGTAACATCTACAAAAGTTGTTTTTCTTTCATTACCCTTGCGGACAGAATAATAATGTTAAGGGTATAAACGACTACGCTGGTGGTGTGATACACCAATCAATAGAGACCAAGAAAGGTCGAAAATAATTTTCCTACTGAATTTTATTACATATTCTCTATCCGAATGTGTTCAATAGCATCGTTCATTTGCTCCAGGGGCATTCACCACACATTGTGTTCCATAAAGGTCTCGTTTCATGCGTTTTGTCTATCACTTGCAATAATGCTGTTTTATTTTTCGTATATTCGATTTAAACCTATTACGATTAATCTTACACTCCATGCAGTCTTCCGGCCTGCGATTGGCTGAACAAGTAATTCTTGAACGTCTCGGTTAAACTACGGTGTTCTGTGTGTAGCTCCGCCTCCCATTACATTTACTGTTTTCGTACCTAAAGCTTCTCGTGCTGTATCTTGTATACGAAAAAATTGTATTGAGATCTCTACACATTATGTTGAGCTCATTCAAACAGATCGTGAAAGCTTTATCGAAAGATGACGAATGCGAGACATTTCCTCGTCTCCAGACACGTCTTCGGCCTGGAATCTGACTGACTGGAGTAGCCATCCTGGGCTTACATTTCAGCAAGATAATGCTCGCTGTCACACGGCGAGAGTTTCTACTGTTTGTCTTCGTACATGCCAAAAATTACTTTGGCCAACGAGGTTGCTGGATCACTCCACAATTTAGAAAGTTTGCAGCTATGTGGGCAGGGCTCTCCAAGCAGCTAGGGATTTTCACGATGTAACGCGCCAGTTGGACTGAGTTTGGCGCGGGGGACATCCAGCAACTCGATCAACCAATGCCAACGAGTAGCTGCTTGCGTATGGGCCCGAGGTGGACCAACGCGTTACTGCCTTGCTCAATTTGTGAAGCTCTTTCTCTTATATGAATAACCCAGCTTTTCTAAAGTTGAAATCATTTGTCTGTACCAGTACGTCATACTGCCGACTTCCGTCTCAATCGCATAATTTCTACGGGTTCTACCTTCCCTTCTGCTTCTGACGCTACAGATCGGTAATAAACAAAGATGAACCTTGCCCAACGTACTTGCGAAACCGTCTTTGTCCAATCAGGTGAAATATAACCGTTCACAGGTTACTTACGTTAATAACTGGCCACTTACCATTTGCTGTACTTCAGTTCACACGTAGCTCTCGGCATCTTTTCGGTGGGTCGCGAGACACGACGCCTCCCTGCATCCGCGTGCTTACCTCACAAACTCACGCCGAGTCTCCAATATCGGTTGCTCATTCTCGTCTGCCGTATGAGCTCTCATAGCAAGGATTACATATTCAATCACTGAAAAATCTGTGACCGAAGAGATACATTTGTAATTGATAAGAAAGATTGTACTGTCGAGTTCACTACTATAGCATAAAACGATGTAAAAAAGTGTTTATGGTAGATACCTGTAGAAGAGTCGTTAAAAAGCCGACTACACTCAGATAAATTCAAATATCAGACAGCTGGGCTGGCAAACATTCTTTCCGACGTTCTAGGGAAAGCTGAGCATAGGAATAATAAAAGGACAGTGTCACACGATAACCAGCCACTGCACTTTGCCTCTGATAGGGGCACCTTGTTCCTACTATAACAAATCTCGTCACATCCGTTTCTTCGACTATAACCGCGTCTAGACAACTGCTCAGAATATCTGTTCCATTACCTGTTTAGCTATCAAGGTGTGTCACCCAATTTTGTAGGAGGAACAGGGAATAAAACAATAAGACTTACAAAACTCATAAAACTACTGTAATGTGTCAGGTTTCCTCTGCATGTTGGTTTGCTTTTAGGTGCTGAGTCGACTTATTAATTCTTTTTTATGGTGAAATCTCGTGTGCTTCGTGTTCTGCAGCTTGTAAGTATTTGTTAAAAGTAATTTTGCTCTACACCAAGAGCAGAATGAAAGGTGTTTAACTGTCGGACCGCCATTCGGGCCCGACAGTACATCATCAGTGGCGTCCGGTATACATGACAAACAAGCGATGTATACAATGTTATGAAAAGGATAGTTGCTACTCACGATATAGCGTGTGGAGAGGATAATTGCTACTCACCATACAGCAGAGAAGACTGCAAGGTGAACTTCCGATCAAAACACACACACACACTCACACACACACACACACACACGCACACGCACACACACACACACACACACACACACACACACACACACACACACGCACACACATTACCACAGTCCTTGGCGGTGTGTGGGTGTGTTTTTTTTTACGAAGGGCTTGTTGGCCGAATGCTCAGTTTCTGACACTCTTTTTCTTGTGCCTATACGTGGCACAGCATTTGCGCTGTATGGCGAGTAGCAACTACCCTTTTCATACGAGAATTTTCCATTGTTTAAAGAATGTATACATGTCGATATATACAAAGCATTAACATTTAGCATACATAAAAAAAAACAGGCCAAAGGTTACTTATATATTGTGCACGTCCATATCAAATAACATGCGTGTCAGTTATAAACTCTCTAAGATGTCGAAACTGGTGGGGTCAGGTAAAGAATAAACCCAGAGAACATGTGAAGTGTAATTTTAACTATCACAATTCCTGGTCACAGTGGACACTGCTGCCACGGAACAAAGACATGGAAGCTCTGGTCGGGGAAAAGAGTCCATATCACGGGTGTCCTGCAACCCCACATGTATTAAGAAGACCCGTGCACTGCCTGCGAACAACATGAAGGGCGTACCTAGAGTAGTTATAACAACAGAAAGCGATTAGTGTTTTGTAACGTTGGGCTGAGCTTAGGAATACGTGAATGTTGCACAATTTTTAATGTTATTTGCGTGAAGCATATTTCAAATTTGTGTCGGTAAATGTAAAGGAAATTATGGAACAGGATCGAAAACAAGTTTTTTCATTTCCAAATGAAGAGCAATAACTAGAAAAAATGCAAATGGGCTATCCCAAAGCAAAGTTTAACTATCAGCAAAATAACAAAGTTTCCTTTATGATTATACTGTAGTATGAAGTTAACAACGTGAAGCACAGTCTTATATCTACACTCACTGCGTTACTGTTTTGGCAGTATTGTGTTGTTATCATTATCATTATTAACATGTCTTAAATTTTGCAATGGGAGATTAAAACTGAACACTAAGCATGAAGAGTGTCCACTGCTCAAGATAAATTATGTATGAGGAATTAACCTCTTTGGGTTCGCAACGATTCAGTACCCGTTGAATTCATAAATGTTGCAGGACACTAAACGCTAATTTCTTATTGGGTTATGCATGTGGAAATGAACTGAGCGTACGGCATTGTGGGCCGGGAGTCTCCCGCTCAGGGAAGTTCGGCCGCCGAGAAAAAGTAGTTATTGCATTCGACATTGGGTGGCTTGCGCGTTGGAGATGGGGATGAAATGATGATGACGACAACACAACACCCAGTCCCTGAGCGGAGAAAATCTCCTACCCCAGCCGCAAAATCGAATCCAGCCACTTGGCATGGCATTCCGCATCTCTGACCACTCAGCTAACAGGGCGGACGGTTATACACGTAATGTTGCGGCATAAAGTCGATCGCCGGCACGCCAGTCGGGAACAATAGAACAGAGAGGAAGGACATCAGCCAATCGTACGCTGACTGACCCCTCCCCAGGACGACAACGCTACAGCAGCGGCCTCTATGTGAAGAGAACATAAGCGCCATGCCCGACTGATCGAGCCCCAGTCGAAGAGTAGTTTCAAGGTTAGTGACATCTATAGCAACATTGACACTAGTTACTTTGCTTGTACAATCTATATAACTTGGCATTGGGAATTGATATACTGAAGAGATTTCTTATTTTGTCTGTCGCTCTTTGCTTGCAACACATCTGTTTAACACAGAGTTAATTATTATATTTGTTCCTTTTGGAAATAAATTTCATTAACACAATTTGTTTGAATATTGTCTAGCAATCCGAGAAAGCAGGTTTTCTAGACACCCCATATTCGACGACTAGGCTGGATTTAACATATAACACTTACCTACGAATTTTGTCTTACAACGTGTTATGATCACCTGTTTCATTTTGGTTGTTTTCTTGCCGTGAAAGTGTAGTCTGATATGGAGCAAAAGCGTATCGCCATGCGCTTTGGCGTGTTTCACATAACGTGTTAAGCGAAGTTCGTTGTACTTATTTTTTTCTCTTGATTTAGAGCACTACATGTGCGGAGGTTATTTCTATACCAGCGGGGCCGCTCGTAGAAATTTAATAAGGCAAAGTGTTTAGCAGGTACTGCATTAGTGGTTCAGTAGACTTATGGCACGGTTCTCGAATTTCAATTGAAAGGAAGGCAAAACGAGTAGATGTTTCCATCTTGTCACTAGGTTATCTGAGAAATGGCTCTATTTGCCTGTTTCAGGGTAACAACCCTGCTTTTTGAACAACACGGCTTGGGGAATAACAGGTGGTGTAATGTAAATGGCCGGACACCGAGATTGTTAAGATAAATAGCAGTTCACAAGTATCTACTAGAAATAATTATAAAATGTAATACCCAACATTTACAAAAATGAAAGTTTGTAAGAAAAAGCTGTTGTAGTCTAGTTCCTCATTATTAAGACGATGGTAATAGCTTCTGCATTATTGCGATGTGGATTATTGGTTGTAGGTGTGTGAACAGCATTTTCGACCTCATTAAATTGTAAGAACATCACAGGATAGGCGACAGTATGTATGCCACTAGAAATACAATATTTAGTCAGAAGAAAGCGCTCCTCGGAATCCGTACCAGCGAAAACTGCGCTAGGGGGCTGAGCTGTGCATGGCTTGTGTTCATCTCATTCGACATCCTGTTTTTACTGTACTTCCAACTCGTTATGTTAATTTCAATTACTGGCATCACTGAGTTGCCGTCTTGCCTGCCCGTGAGTGGCAACAGCGGCACTTACCAATATAAGCAGTGGCGTGTTATCTTTGCTGACTGCTATGACTTTCAGGTCGTCGTGTGTCGTAATCTCAGTTGGAATGTGCCAGTAGTTAGTTCGGTCCTGGCAGTGTTTGAGTTGGCATGTAGCAGAAGTTCAGTTGGGGTGTGGCAGCAGTGTCGTCCGTACTGCCATGACTCGCCCGATGGTTGCTGACACACATGATTGGAGTGGGGGTGACTTTGGTTGGTTGTCGGTCGGTCGTCTTGCCGGACGATGTGTATTTGGCCGACGATCACTTATTGGCTGGCTGTGTGTGCCGACTAGTGATTCCTTCCTGTTATTGTACAGTCACTGCCGTTAGCATTCTCTAGTTCATGCAATTGTTCGTGACACTGTGTGTAGTTTGTGTGATTTTGACTGGCAAGTTATTTTAAATGTTGTCGGTGTACTGGGTTTGAGGAGTCGGTCGGCTGGTGTGCATCAGCCAGGAAGTCTCCACACACCGCAGTGGGCTGGGCCTGCTGGCGTTCTTTATACGGTGTCAGAGCCTGTGAGAGCTGTTCTGATTGCTACGAGGTTCATAGCTCACCGACCTCGGACATCAAAGTAGAGTGGTGATTTAATTGCCGAAGCCAGTCTGTTGACATTGTGCCGTTGGTTTTCATGGTTTGGAGTCCAAGTGCACCAGCAGAATTTTCTGCCTTGTGGCCGTTAGCGTTGTTACCTGCCCTGGCCATTGACGTAAAATTCAGGCAGTGTCCTTTCCTCACCATGTTGTCGCTGTCCAACACGTGTGTGTAGTTTTGACAGCTTATGCGTACTTGGTTGTGGATGGCTATACCTTTTACATTTTGGCTTTGGAGTTCCTCGTGTACTGGTCGGGTGGAAAGCAAGTCGTCTTGTCAGTGGGTCTGTTGCCTGTCTCTTGGATGGGTTGCCAGCAGATCGGATATAGTTGGGCTGACTGCTTGTCTCCCCTAAGCGAACGTTAATATTTCAAGTGCAGACCGACCTCTGTAAACTTCTGAGCGCCGCTGGCTTTACTGCCTTTTCTCATTGGTGTTTGATTGTGTATTTTAATGGCCCATAGTCGATGGTTTGAATCTGTATGCTTTTAGTTGGGTTTTAAATAATGGGCCTTCAGCAGTTTTAAAATTGGAAGTTCCTTACTTGTCAAGCCTTGCACTGTTTGGGCCTTCAGCCTCATTCAAAAAAATTTTTTTTTTATAAAACTTTGGGCCTTCTGCCTGTTGAAAATTTACTGTAGTTGTGTTTTTCAGTCATGGGCCTTCAGCCGTCTTAAAATTAAAATTCCTTACTTGTTAAGTCTTAGATTGTTTGGGCCTTCAGCCTCATTTTAAATTTCTTTTCCTGGATAAAGCTTTGGGCCTTCTGCCTTTTGAGAATTTATTGTAGTTGTGTTTCTTAATCATGGGCCTTCGGCTGTCTTAAAATTTAAATGCCTTACTTATTAAATCTTACATTGTTTGGGCCTTCAGCCTCACTTACAAAAATTATTTAAGGATAAAGCCTTGGGCTTTCTGCTTATAAAAATTTGTTGTAGTTGTTTTTTGAATCATGGGCCTTCAGCCGTTTTAAAAATGAAAGAGGTTGTGCCCTTAAGACATAAGATTGTGTTACATATTCTGTCGATATTTAAGCTCGGAAAATTGCGCTGTAATGTTCGGGCAACTAAATAATGTTATATGTGTTTGAGTGTAACTGAGAGCAGTTCATTTTTGACCACTTTTCCACCATTCCAACTACTGTTCTCTCCTGCGGATTAACCAGGCGTTTCAGAGGCATCAGACTTGTATGACTCATTTTAGTAGGTGGTTTGCTCAGCCCACAGGCCACCTTCAACTAAGTGGTGCAGCCTACTGTTTGTCTCTGAGATTGCCTAAACACCCCTGTGACGTTCACTCACTATATCATGCTTGGACAAGTAATATACAATGGTGAAATATCGTATTTAAGAGCATGTGTTTAGGAATCACTGGTAGCCACCTCCTTCCAAACGGATCAAGTTTTTCTTGCAAAGTAATCCATTATCTACCTTAAATTGTCCTTTCACATCTCCTGACCGATTTGAGACAAGCATAATATGAGATATCCTGGAGTGCAGCGAGACAGTCACTACCTTCATTAAAGTCTTGGTGGTCTTGCACAGGGTTTCTTGAGAGACAGTCGGCATCTTGGTGTTTTCTTCCACTTTTGTATACTAGGGTAATTTCATAGTCTTGAAGACGTAGTGCCCAACTGGCGAGTCGTCCTGTTGGATCCTTAAGACCTGTCAACCAACAAAGTTAGTGATGGTCTGTAACAACTGTGAATGGCCTTCCATAAAGATAGTATCGAAATCTGCACATGGCCCATATCACAGCTAGACATTCTCTTTCTGTAGTCGAGTAGTTTCTCTCTGCTTTTGTAAGTGTCCTAGAAGCATGGGCTGTAACCTCCTTTTTCCATCAGAAATTTGCACCCGAACAGCACTGATCCCATACCCACTGGCATCTGTGTGTAGTTCTGTAGGTGCTCTCTCGTCATACAGACCACGTAAAGGGTCAGTCGTCAGAGCTTTTCGCAGCACATCGAAAGAATCTTGTTGAGCACCACCATAGATAAATTTAGCATCGGCTTTTAACAACTCTTGGGTTGGCCTGGCTTTGATACAAAAGTCTTTGATAAAACGATGGTAATAAAAACATAATCCAAGGAAGCTTGTCACACCCTAATACTTTTAGAGATAGGAAATATCGTTACAGATCTCACATTTTCTGGGTCTCGCAGCACACCTTCGTTTGATACAAGGTGCCCAAGTATTTTGATTTCTTTTGCTCCAAAGAGACACTTTCTTGTATTATGTTTCAGTCCGCCTTGTTGGAGACAGTTAAGAACGGCCCTCAGTCGTTCTATGGGTTCATAAAATGTCTCTGAGAACACTATAATGTCATCTAAATAACAAAGGCACGTCGTCCGCTTCAGATGACTTAAAATAGACTGACACATAGTCACGAGGTCAATTCTACGCCAGGATGTGTTGTCTGGTGACAACAGAGTTAGGCAGCCAGTTATACTCTACAGGTTAATCTGCAAGCTCTTGCACGTGCTTGTGAACTTTGTCTTTGAACAGGGCTTCGAGAAAGAATTTCTATTGAACTCTCCTTCCAGTTGTATCAAAAGAGACAGTCAATTTCAACACAGTTACAACACAGAAGAAGTTGTATAACGAAAGATAAGTCTGCATTTTGACTACCGGTGTATTTCAATTTTTAAATTTTCCATGTGTAGTAATCATGTCAATTATCACCTCTTTTGGAACCCAATTCATTTGTAACAACCCATCAGAACTTACGTCCAACTCTATGCTCCAGGCATTCACAGATGTGATAATACATCTTGCCAAAAGAATACTGCTTGCGGCTGCATAATACACTTAAATGAGATTATTATACAGGAATATGAGATGTTCATTTTGCAAAACGTCAATATAGATTATATTTCATCAAGCTTTTTCACGAAAAGTGAGTGATTCTAATCACTTTCCGATTTTAATTTTTGTCATTGTGAATACCACGATAAGTTATTATCTGATTATTTGCCAGTGGAAATGAGGATATGAAGTGGGGGGTCATTGTGTAACTGTTCATGGCAATGAGTTTTACACCCAGTGATAATCTGCACCTACATACATACTTCAGAAACCATCATATGATGCATGGAGGAGGGTGCCTTGTGGACTAGACACAGCGCTCTGCCCCAGCATCTTTGTCAGCTCCCGTTTCTGGCAAGAAATCTGCACCCTGGAGGTTTCTGCTCTTTATCGTCGCAGGGTAGACTGTTATGCACCTCGCCAGTACTTAGCATGTTTGTATTCTATGCAAATTGTAAACATTCTGTTTACAGACTCAATGCTAGCAGGCACCACCAACTACCGCTACCATCGTCCATATGAAGCGTGCAGACAGACAGCAGTTCTGCTATCAGGGACTGTCTGTGGGTCACGTGGTCCTCAAGAGTCTGAGGATATTTCACCACCGCAGTGTACTTAAGGCATAGTGCGAACTCCAATAGCCAGATGCTGATGCTGCTCCTCTCCAGGTCCCCTGCAGTTTCCCATCTCTTCCAGCTTCAGCAGACACTGTGCCACGCTGTAGCGCACCACCACATCACGTCATGATCACTACACAGTGTTACAGTGTAGTTATTCACCAGTGATTATTGCATCAACTTTGTAAAGATGGGCTATTGTCACGACCGACATCAAGTGAAGACAGTCTCTTCGCACTGGCAGATCATATAAATCAAGGAAGGTAATTTCTGGGACTATTGTATTTCATGGAAGTTTAAATCTTATGTGATGACGTTAAAATAAACTTATATTGTCAAAACTAACTGCAGAAACATCAATCATTTGCGTGAAAACATTCCACTAGTGACATAAAAGAGATGACGGTGATTGTTAGTTTTGTGTTGTTTTCCACAGCGCCGACTCACAGGTTAGTGGAGACACCTCTGCTTTGTGCATTCTTTGGACTGTAGCCAGTATTCTGCACATTCTGCAGCTGCCCTCCGATGTCTCGGCGCCATCGTTCCCGTTCTACACCAAGCAGCACATTACTGCACTCTTCTTGCAGTGGTTTGCCCATCTAGCAAAGGCCTTGTCAGGAAAGCCAACACCACAGCTCACAGCTGTCCTTCTCCAGCAGCACCACACTCCCTCGGCTGTTTCCCTTTCTCCGAAATCGACGAAACAGCGCCAATCGTTCCAGATTTTCGAAAGCACCTCGGAGCCATGGTCCGCTTTCCTCAACTAGCTGGAGCATTTTTCGGTATCCTTCGCCATAACTGAGAACTGTCACAAATGGGCCCCTCAATGGTCTAGCATTGCTCAATACACAGTCCCCAGTGGATCTCTTGCTCTTGCACAACCTCTCATTTTTGGGTCTCCTTTCGTATCGTATTTGGACCCCTGACTGGATCCTCCACCTGTTCTTTCTCTCTGAACTCGTCATCCACTCAGTCACCCGAGACACCACTGTAGCAGACTTCGCCACCTACTGCAGCTCGGATGAGCCCGGCGCCTACTATTCTGGCACTGTCGGTCCCGGTGCTCCTACTCTGGCCCCGTTGGTTTCTGTGCTTCAGTCTCGCCGTGTGCTGTGCCATTATCTCTGCCGGTTCCTGCGCAGCAGACGCAGTTGCCCACGCTCCAGTGCTCGCAACAACCGGCTGCTGCACTACTCGCTCTGGCGCTCCAGCGTCCCTGGCCTGTCCACTGCTAGCCCATCCAGTGCTGTCCTCTCAGACACTGACACGTCACTCTCATCGCCTGTGGCTGGAGCGGCCTCCACGCTTACCACACCAGGGCCACCAGCCCGTCGACCAGTCGTTCTGGCTCTAAGCCCAATGCTGTTCCCAGCCTCGTGCGCTCTCGCCTCAGGAATGCAGCCGTTTCAGGCCTCCCCCACAGCAGTGATGCACGATGTCTTTCGGTATCCATTGTCTTTCTCCCTCTTCCACTTTTGGTATGTTGTAACGATATTTTAAAGTTTAGTAATAATAATAATTTCCTCATATGTTTCAGACATTTAGGAAGATATAATGTCCATGGAGGACACTTCTGAGTACTCGCTAGAAATTATGCAACTGTTAGGATACAAGACCAGTGTTTGATAAAAGTTCTTTTAAAATATTTTGATGCTGTTATATTCAACAGCAGGTTGCATCCCATACTTAGGAGCTGGTTTTACACACCAGCTCACTCTCTACAGATAGAGGGCGCTTTTCAGTGCTGTTTGTGTTTCACCAATCAGGTTTCATAAAAAATAATTATAAATTCGCAAGAGACTAGTGTGTGGCAAGTTATGACAGTGGACTTTCAGTTCCACATTCGAAAAGTGGTAAGTTGCACAGCTGTTGTAACTAATTTCTTAAGTAATTTTAAGCTTTCTAAACATAAATCATAAGTATTTGTAATTTGAGCCAAATGGAATGGAAATTTTCTGTAATAGATCTGAAGACGGGCAGCTGGCCCGAGACCACTCATGTGGAAACAAAGAAAATTCTCTGTAGGCTGAATGTGGACAGGTGACATATTTGTATAGGTAACTGCAGGCACATGCTGATGAAGAATACGTCTAGTCTTAATAAAAGAATCCCAACCACTGCCAGAAAAATGTAGGTTGCTAAATATTTTAGATGAAATAGAGAGTTTCACATATGTTATGACACATAGTGATACTATTTTGAAAGAAATGATCGATCTAAAAACGGAAAAATTTGCTATAAATTACATCAATGTCCTTGCAAATGTTTATTGTCGAAATATATTTCTTTATTTAGATATTCCATTTTACCACAGATATTACAATTATCTATCTATAACTTCTGCTACAGACAACTCGCTATGATCTTTGGATATAAAGCACACCGCCGTTGGCATTTAAATAACATCCAAAACTATAGTTCATTACCACTGGCATATAATAATGCGATAACTTGTAGGTTATCGGAAAACCGTTTTTAATATGAGCTGCGAAAACAGAATACCGAATGTAAATAAATTACATTACATGAAAAATGGTAGTGACTTTGAGTAAAATAAATTAATAAACGCTGGAGACAAATTTATTTTGTAAGGTACTTTGTCTTTTGTAGTGCAGCTGCTGCAAGCTGCATAACACTACTCATGGTCTTGTAAGCCGAAAATCACTTCACTAAATAAATTAATGCTGTAGGATATCATTGTGCTTTTCATTTCTAGTATTTATAGTAATTAATGAACGTGATACGGTCACTTCAGTCCTTTTAATTGCGTTAAAACTACCGAAGCTTGCGTAACCTAACACGCAACAATTTATGACAAATTCGAGTTATCTAAGTTTTTAGCATCGGCGCTGTGGAGATATGGAGCAGCACTACAGTATGGACATTTTTTGTCTTGTTTTAAGTGGTTACATATTTCTATTGATTTGAACTCTCGAAAAATAATGATTGTGGCTGCGTTTATTTTTTATGCCTATGGTTACTCCATTACTGTATTACTCTCATAATGGTTTGTGAAAATGTGTGTTAAGAAGAACGCATTTGACATGGAAGTGCTACGTCACGGCTGAGTTTACTCTGTTAATGAGTTACATGTTGAGAGTTTCAGATTAATTCTGTTTTTCAAGCAATCTTTCTGCTTACTGTAACTGAGGAATCTCTTTCATCACACATAGTGAAGGTTCCTCAAACGGTATCCGAAGTTGAAATGACGAATAGAAAAGACCTAGTAAGTTCAGTGTCCCGACACGACGCCATCTGCAAGGTTTTTGGACTAACACCATGTACAGTGGACACTAAGAGGTGTCAACTAAGGAGGACACGTGCTGGTACATGCTATGCAGCCGTCGGTTTCTTCATGATCCTGGCAACATCAGCGCTTGTGGTAAACTGGCTGCAAATTTTGAACGTGCGAAAGAAGGATTCCTTTAGCTTTGTCTGGCTGATTGATTATGTAGTGACAAACTGTATCCTTATTGTACTACTTTATCGGGACAGCGCTATGCTGGAGTCTCACCTTTCCTCCAGCTCAGTGGTAGGGATCTGCTGCTCTCGCTACGCTTAGCTGCTGTGATGGTGGAACATTTGACGAACGGTGTGAAATGGACATTTACTTTCGTATTTTTCACAATAGGTATTGTACCAACAGCTGTGTCCCGGTATGTGCGGATCGTTCTCCTGGTGAGGGTGACCTGCGACAAACAAACCAACGTCCCAGAGCGGCAGCATAGGTGAGACACCGGCGGGGACCTCCAGCAGTCAGGCACTGGACGCTGACGACCGTCTACTTGATGTGTGCCGAGTACCCCGGAGGTACTTTCGGTCCACGAGATGTTTCCAGTTTCACTTAAGGTGACACCAATGTGTGGTGTTTCTTGGAGTGTAGTTGCCACAGTCTTATTACAGCAGCATAAACGGCAGTCATAACGGCTGTTGACGATAGCAGTGGACGCACAAGTGTGATGACGACGACTCCTGCCCTGCTGGGTTCGACTCTCAGCAGCACAGAGACGGTGGAGCTGCGCCGTTTCTCCTAGCTGGTACGAAGCCAGAGGACCGCTCATCAGCTATGTGGCATCATGCGCTTCGATCTACTGACGTTGGTGACATCCTTCGCCCTTCACCGCAACTTGTACCGTGATTCTGTTGACTTTCTGGGCAGTGTTCTGAGAAACCACTTCTGTTAAAAATTATAGTAGGGCTATTGCTTAACATGGGTTTTTCTGTACTCACTGTTGTGCTGCTATGACTTCAAGTTTGTAGAACACATTTCCAGTTATATTAATTTGTATTTAAGCACAGGTCACTATTTAATGTCTCTAATATACTAACGATTCTGCTGTGAGGGCATATTAATCTTCTGGCCATGTCTCCTTACTTAATATTACACAGTATACCTAAGGGGTACGAAGACAGATGTGTTCGAGTCTTTTGCGCAGCACACCCAGGAGCCGTGGGGTTAGCTTCACTCGAGGCTCGCTTGTTTTACAAACCATAGGAAGCCAATTCAAATTGTGGGACTCACTTTACTACGTTAAACTGTGCGCTACTAGTAATCATAAATGGAAAGACTAAAGTGATTTTCTTTTAAATTACAGTGATAGTTGCACGCTTTTGGTATTACCTTGAACCACAAGAGAAATTAATCCACTGAAATGAAAGAGACATGAACAGGAACAGCAATCAGGATGTTTATGATGTGAACAGAGCGGTGTCAGAGTCGCTGGGGAGGACGTGTTTGCCAGAAGGTCGCCAGAGGGGTTGAAGATCGACTCTGAGTTACGGGAACCGTCAGCAGTGCGCCGATCCATTGGAGCAACAGAAGGTGGGCAAACACACACACACACACACACACACACACACACACACACACACACACACACACATACACACAGCAGCCGAAGTGAGCTTTCCCACAGGCTGTCTTCTATACGACGACCACTCAACGTACGAAATACTGTAACACGAAATACCTACTTCTACGACAATTAGATCTGTATTAGTCTCGAAAGTAGAGATGAATGCCATTTGATTCGTTAGATATGGGAATGCAGCACCACCAATTTAAAAACCTGACCAAACAGATTTTCTTCGCTCTGGAGCCTCACGTTACAGAACGTAAATGCTTCACAGAACGGCACTTCTGTACAGTATTTTATTTTCTGCTGTTCGCCAGTTTCGACCACACTGTGATATTCACGCTGTCGTCGGACATGTCAAAGAAGCTTTTAAAACATGGACATTCTCAGATAATAAGTTAAAGATTTCTACCAAAAAACTGAAAGCGAAATCACATGATGAAATGATTAGTGATTTATTATTTCGTCATTATAAGTAAAAACCGTTGTAGCAGACGTTTGGTTCGTTATTTACAAAGTTGAGAAACGTCTCAATCTAAATCGGGAGCCGTGGCGAGCAGCCTGTACTCCATGTAATTACGAAGTAAACACGTTGTATTAGTCAGCGTGCACACAGACAGCAGTTCTGCTATCAGGGACTGTCTGTGGGTCACGTGGTCCTCAAGAGTCTGAGGATATTTCACCGCCGCAGTGTACTTAAGGCATAGTGCGAACTCCAATAGCCAGTTGCTGATGCAGCTCCTCTCCAGGTCCCCTGCAGTTTCCCATCTCTTCCAGCTTCAGCAGACACTGTGCCACGCTGTAGCGCACCACCACATCACGACATGATCACTACACAGTGTTACAGTGTAGTTCTTCACAAGTGATTATTGCATCAACTTTGTAAAGATGGGCTATTGTCACGACCTACATTAAGCGATGACTGTCTCTTCGCACTGGCAGATCATATAAATCAAGGAAGGTCATTTCTGTGACTATTGTATTTCATGGAAGTTTAAATCTTATGTGATGACGTTAAAATAAACTTATATTGTCAAAACTAACTGCAGAAACATCAATCATTTGCATGAAAATATTCCACTAGTGACATAAAAGAGATGACGGCGATTGTTAGTTTTGTGTTGTTTTCCACAGCGCCGACTCACAGGTTAGTGGAGACACCTCTGCTTTGTGCATTCTTTGGACTGTAGCCAGTATTCTGCACATTCTGCGGCTGCCCTCCGATGTCTCGGCGCCATCGTTCCCCTTCTACACCATGCAGCACATTACTGCACTCTTCTTGCAGTGGTTTGCCCATCTAGCAAAGGCCTTGCCAGGAAAGCCAACACCACAGCTCACAGCTGTCCTTCTCCAGCAGCACCACACTCCCTCGGCTGTTTCCCTTTCTCCAAAATCGACGAAACAGCGCCAATCGTTCCAGATTTTTGAAAGCACCTCGGAGCCATGGTACGCTTTCCTCAACTAGCTGGAGCATTTTTTGGTATCCTTCGCCATAACTGAGAACTGTCACAAATGGGTCCCTCAATGGTCTAGCATTGCTCAATACACAGTCCCCAGTGGATCTCCTACTCTTGCACAACCTCTCAATTTTGGGTCTCCTTTCGTGTCGTATTTGGACCCCTGACTGGATCCTCCACCTGTTCTTTCTCTCTGAACTCGTCATGCACTCAGTCACCCGAGACACCACTGTAGCAGACTTCGCCACCTACTGCATCTCGGATGAACCCGGCGCCTACTATTCTGGTACTGTCGGTCCCGGTGCTCCTACTCTGGCCCCGTTGGTTTCTGTGCTTCAGTCTCTCCGTTTGCTGTGCCATTATCTCTGCTGGTTCCTGCGCAGCAGACGCAGTTGCCCACGCTCCAGTGCTCGCAACAACCGGCTGCTGCACTACTCGCTCTGGCGCTCCAGCGTCCCTGGCCTGTCCACTGCTAGCCCATCCAGTGCTGTCCTCTCAGACATTGACACGTCACTCTCATCGCCTGTGGCTGGAGCGGCCTCCACGCTTACCACACCAGGGCCACCAGCCCGTCGACCAGTCGTTCTGGCTCGAAGCCCAATGCTGCTAACATCCTCGTGCGCTCTCGCCTCAGGAATGCAGCCGTTTCAGGCCTCCCCCACAGCAGTGATGCGCGATGTCTTTCGGTATCCATTGTCTTTCTCCCTCTTCCACTTTTGGTATGTTGTAACGATATTTTAAAGTTTAGTAATAATAAAAATTTCCTCATATGTTTCAGACATTTAGGAAGATATAATGTCCATGGAGGACACTTCTGAGTGCTCGCTAGTAATTATGCAACTGTTTGGATACATGACCAGTGTTTGATAAAAGTTCTTTTAAAATATTTTGATGCTGTTATATTCAACAGCAGGTTGCATCCCATACTTAGGAGCTGGTTTTACACACCAGTTCACCCTCTACAGATAGAGGGCGCTTTTCAGTGCTGTTTGTGTTTCACCAATCAGGTTTCATAAAAAATAATTATAAATCCGCAAGAGACTAGTGTGTGGGCCGGCCGAAGTGGCCGTGTGGTTAAAGGCGCTGCAGTCTGGAACCGCAAGACCGCTACGGTCGCAGGTTCGAATCCTGCCTCGGGCATGGATGTTTGTGATGTCCTTAGGTTAGTTAGATTTAACTAGTTCTAAGTTCTAGGGGACTAATGACCTCAGCAGTTGAGTCCCATAGTGCTCAGAGCCATTTTGACTAGTGTGTGGCAAGTTATGACAGTGGACTTTCAGTTCCACATTCGAAAAGTGGTAAGTTGCACAGCTGTTGTAACTAATTTCTTAAGCAATTTTAAGCTTTCTAAACATAAATCATAAATATTTGTAATTTGAGCCAAATGGAATGGAAATTTTCTGTAATAGATCTGAAGACGGGCAGCTGGCCCGAGACCACTTATGTGGAAACAAAGAAAATTCTCTGTAGGCTGAATGTGGACAGGTGACAGATTTGTATAGGTAACTGCAGGCACATGCTGATGAAGAATACGTCTAGTCTTAATAAATGAATCCCAACCACTGCCAGAAAAATGTAGGTTGCTAAATATTTTAGATGAAATAGTGAGTTTCACATATGTAATGAAACAAAGTGATACTATTATGAAAGAAATAATCGATCTAAAAACGGAAAAATTTACTAGAAATTACATCAATGCCCTTGCAAATGTTTATTGTCGAAATACACTCCTGGAAATTGAAATAAGAGCACCGTGAATTCATTGTCCCAGGAAGGGGAAACTTTATTGACACATTCCTGGGGTCAGATACATCACATGATCACACTGGCAGAACCACAGGTACATAGACACAGGCAACAGAGCATGCACAATGTCGGCACTAGTACAGTGTATATCCACCTTTCGCAGCAATGCAGGCTGCTATTCTCCCATGGAGACGATCGTAGAGATGCTGGATGTAGTCCTGTGGAACGGCTTGCCATGCCATTTCCACCTGGCGCCTCAGTTGGACCAGCGTTCGTGCTGGACGTGCAGACCGCGTGAGACGACGCTTCATCCAATCCCAAACATGCTCAATGGGGGACAGATCCGGAGACCTTGCTGGCCAGGGTAGTTGACTTACACCTTCTAGAGCACGTTGGGTGGCACGGGATACATGCGGACATGCATTGCCCTGTTGGAACAGCAAGTTCCCTTGCCGGTCTAGGAATGGTAGAACGATGGGTTCGATGACGGTTTGGATGTACCGTGCACTATTCAGTGTCCCCTCGACGATCACCAGTGGTGTACGGCCAGTGTAGGAGATCGCTCCCCACACCATGATGCCGGGTGTTGACCCTGTGTGCCTCGGTCGTATGCAGTCCTGATTGTGGCGCTCACCTGCACGGCGCCAAACACGCATACGACCATCATTGGCACCAAGGCAGAAGCGACTCTCATCGCTGAAGACGACACGTCTCCATTCGTCCCTCCATTCACGCCTGTCGCGACACCACTGGAGGCGGGCTGCACGATGATGGGGCGTGAGCGGAAGACGGCCTAACGGTGTGCGGGACCGTAGCCCAGCTTCATGGAGACGGTTGCGAATGGTCCTCGCCGATACCCCAGGAGCAACAGTGTTCCTAATTTCCTGGGAAGTGGCGGTGCGGTCCCCTACGGCACTGCGTAGGATCCTACGGTCTTGGCGTGCATCCGTGCGTCGCTGCGGTCCGGTCCCAGGTCGACGGGCACGTGCACCTTCCGCCGACCACTGGCGACAACATCGATGTACTGTGGAGACCTCACGCCCCACGTGTTGAGCAATTCGGCGGTACGTCCACCCTGCCTCCCGCATGCCCACTATACGCCCTCGCTCAAAGTCCGTCAACTGCACATACGGTTCACGTCCACGCTGTCGCGGCATACTACCAGTGTTAAAGACTGCGATGGAGCTCCGTATGCCACGGCAAACTGGCTGACACTGACGGCGGCGGTGCACAAATGCTGCGCAGCTAGCGCCATTCGACGGCCAACACCGCGATTCCTGGTGTGTCCGCTGTGCCGTGCGTGTGATCATTGCTTGTACAGCCCTCTCGCAGTGTCCGGAGCAAGTATGGTGGGTCTGACACACCTGTGTCAATGTGTTCTTTTTTCCATTTCCAGGAGTGTATATTTCTTTATTTAGATATTCCATTTTACCACAGATATTACAATTATCTATCTATAACTTCTGCTACAGACAACTCGCTATGATCTTTGGATATAAAGCACACCGCCGTTGGCATTTAAATAACATCCAAAACTATATTTCATTACCACTGGCATATAATAATGCGATAACTTGTAGGTTATCGGAAAACCGTTTTTAATATGAGCTGCGAAAACAGAATACCGAATGTAAATAAATTACATTACATGAAAAATGGTAGTGACTTTGAGTAAAATAAATTAATAAACGCTGGAGACAAATTTATTTTGTAAGGTACTTTGTCTTTTGTAGTGCAGCTGCTGCAAGCTGCGTAACACTACTCATGGTCTTGTAAGCCGAAAATCACTTCACTAAATAAATTAATGCTGTAGGATATCATTGTGCTTTTCATTTCTAGTATTTATAGTAATTAATGAACGTGATACGGTCACTTCAGTCCTTTTAATTGCGTTAAAACTACCGAAGCTTGCGTAACCTAACACGCAACAATTTATGACAAATTCGAGTTATCTAAGTTTTTAGCATCGGCGCTGTGGAGATATGGAGCAGCACTACAGTATGGACATTTTTTGTCTTGTTTTAAGTGGTTACATATTTCTATTGATTTGAACTCTCGAAAAATAATGATTGTGGCTGCGTTTATTTTTTATGCCTATGGTTACTCCATTACTGTATTACTCTCATAATGGTTTGTGAAAATGTGTGTTAAGAAGAACGCATTTGACATGGAAGTGCTACGTCACGGCTGAGTTTACTCTGTTAATGAGTTACATGTTGAGAGTTTCAGATTAATTCTGTTTTTCAAGCAATCTTTCTGCTTACTGTAACTGAGGAATCTCTTTCATCACACATAGTGAAGGTTCCTCAAACGGTATCCGAAGTTGAAATGACGAATAGAAAAGACCTAGTAAGTTCAGTGTCCCGACACGACGCCATCTGCAAGGTTTTTGGACTAACACCATGTTCAGTGGACACTAAGAGGTGTCAACTAAGGAGGACACGTGCTGGTACATGCTATGCAGCCGTCGTTTTCTTCATGATCCTGTCAACATCAGCGCTTGTGGTAAACTGGCTGCAAATTTTGAACGTGCGAAAGAAGGATTCCTTTAGCTTTGTCTGGCTGATTGATTATGTAGTGAGAAACTGTATCCTTATTGTACTACTTTATCGGGACAGCGCTATGCTGGAGTCTCACCTTTTCTCCAGCTCAGTGGTAGGGATCTGCTGCTCTCGCTACGCCTAGCTGCTGTGATGCTGGAACATTTGACGAACGGTGTGAAATGGACATTTACTTTCGTATTTTTGACCATAGGTATTGTACCAACAGCTGTGTCCCGGTATGTGCGGATCGTTCTCCTGGTGAGGGTGACCTGCGACAAACAAACCAACGTCCCAGAGCGGCAGCATAGGTGAGACACCGGCGGGGACCTCCAGCAGTCAGGCACTGGACGCTGACGACCGTCTACTTGATGTGTGCCGAGTACCCCGGAGGTACTTTCGGTCCACGACATGTTTCCAGTTTCACTTAAGGTGACACCAATGTGTGGTGTTTCTTGGAGTGTAGTTGCCACAGTCTTATTACAGCAGCATAAACGGCAGTCATAACGGCTGTTGACGATAGCAGTGGACGCACAAGTGTGATGACGACGACTCCTGCCCTGCTGGGTTCGACTCTCAGCAGCACAGAGACGGTGGAGCTGCGCCGTTTCTCCTAGCTGGTACGAAGCCAGAGGACCGCTCATCAGCTATGTGGCATCATGCGCTTCGATCTACTGACGTTGGTGACATCCTTCGCCCCTCACCGCAACTTGTACCGTGATTCTGTTGACTTTCTGGGCAGTGTTCTAAGAAACCACTTCTGTTAAAAATTATAGTAGGGCTATTGCTTAACATGGGTTTTTCTGTACTCACTATTGTGCTGCAATGACTTCAAGTTTGTAGAACAAATTTCCAGTTATATTAATTTGTATTTAAGCACAGGTCACTATTTAATGTCTCTAATATACTAACGATTCTGCTGTGAGGGCATATTAATCTTCTGGCCATGTCTCCTTACTTAATATTGCACAGCATACCTAAGGGGTACGAAGACAGATGTGTTCGAGTCTTTTGCGCAGCACACCCAGGAGCCGTGGGGTTAGCTTCACTCGAGGCACGCTTGTTTTACAAACCATAGGAAGCCAATTCAAATTGTGGGACTCACTTTACTACGTTAAACTGTGCGCTACTAGTAATCATAAATGGAAAGACTAAAGTGATTTTCTTTTAAATTACAGTGATAGTTGCACGCTTTTGGTATTACCTTGAACCACAAGAGAAATTAATCCACTGAAATGAAAGAGACATGAACAGGAACAGCAATCAGGATGTTTATGATGTGAACAGAGCGGTGTCAGAGTCGCTGGGGAGGACGTGTTTGCCAGAAGGTCCCCAGAGGGGTTGAAGATGGACTCTGAGTTACGGGAACCGTCAGCGGTGCGCCGATCCATTGGAGCAACAGAAGGTGGGCAAACACACACACACACACACACATACACATAGCAGCCGAAGTGAGCTTTCCCACAGGCTGTCTTCTATACGACGACCACTCTACATACGAAATACTGTAACACGAAATACCTACTTCTACGACAATTAGATCTGTATTAGTCTCGAAAGTAGAGATGAATGCCATTTGATTCGTTAGATATGGGAATGCAGCACCACCAATTTAAAAAAAACTGACCAAACAGATTTTCTTCGCTCTGGAGCCTCACGTTACAGAACGTAAATGCTTCACAGAACGGCACTTCTGTACAGTATTTTATTTTCTGCTGTTCGCCGGTTTAGACTACACTGTGAAATGCACGCTGTCGTCGGACATGTCAAAGAAGCTTTTAAAACATGGACATTCTCAGATAATAAGTTAAAGATTTCTACCAAAAAACTGAAAGCGAAATCACATGATGAAATGATTAGTGATTTATTATTTCGTCATTACAAGTAAAAACCGTTGTAGCAGACGTTTGGTTCGTTATTTACAAAGTTGAGAAACGTCTCAATCAAAATCGGGAACCGTGTCGAGCTGCCTGTACTCCATGTAATTACGTAGTAAACCCGTTGTATTAGTAAGTGTATGCCCAACACTTGCAATAAATTTCAGTCTGTTCATAAATCACTTCGAAACGGGGAAGTAAGAATTTACTGCATTCCGTAACATTATTATTCTACATAGTCTATATTTTAAGCTTTCCAATCAGGTTAGCGTTTGTCCAAAAACAGCCATTGATGATCGCTTTAGGGGCAGGTCTAATAAACAAGACGTATACTACAAAACCAACAGTCAATGGCCCCTCAGGGTTGCAGTTCCTTCTGTTAAATGAGATTACCTATCAGGATACAAAATCTTATTTCAAAAGGATAGCCAGTCACGCAAAATTACGTTATTTCAGAAACTCCTCAGAGGAATCAGCTGGAAGGTGTATGCACGAATGACAAATAAGGTACTTTTACTGTTAAAATTATTAATTTTTTTTTAAAATCATGTTTCCGCAAAAGTAATCCAGATTAGTGCAAAGTCTACAAAAATCCACAGATTTCTCAGGGAATAAAGGTATCTTGCAAAACAAAAAGAAAACAATATTTCTCAGTCAGAAACGGGTCTCAAGTTATTGAGAAGATAGTAATACAGAAAATTACACAAAGGTATTATGAGAAATACATGGAGACATAAGATAGCATAATGAAGGCAGTATTCCACACAGTGAAGGAGAAAACTGGTAGAGTTACAGATGAAGAACACTGATACTATAAAGATGGAACATTGGACGATGCATGCAGTGTTCAAAACATTGTAACAAGCATTTCATCACTGTTACTGAACCGATGGTGTTGTCGAGTCCAGTAATGCAAACATGGAATGTCTTAGACCGTCACTACAAATAGCTCGTGTAGTATGAACAAGATCCTGACCATGAAAGCTGAAATAATATCCGTGACAAAAGCCTTAAAAAAAATATCTGCCTGTTATGGTAAAATATCTTCAAAGTTATCTAAAGAGTGTTTATCTGAGTTTAGTAACATACTAAGCCATACCTATAGTCAGACAGTTATCAGTGAAATGTTCCTAATTTGTTGAAATATACTGAAGCTAAGCCTTTGTATAAGAACTGATTAAATGGTTCTTAAACAATTGACACAGATAAAATATTGGTTGGTTGGTTGGTTTTGGGGAAGGAGACCAGACAGCGTGGTCATCGGTCTCATCGGGTTAGGGAAGGATGGGGAAGGAAGTCGGCCGTGCCCTTTCAGAGGAACCATCCTGGCATTTGCATGGAGTGATTTAGGGAAATCACGGAAAACCTAAATCAGAACGGCCGGACGCGGGATTGAACCGTCGTCCTCCCGAATGCGAGTCCAGTGTCTAACCACGGTGCCACCTCGCTCGGTAGATAAAATATTCTCAAAGTCACTGTCAGGGTATCGACTGCATTGTGGTACTATGAGTTCTATTTATGTATACAGTGGGAATGTACACAACTCATTATATATATATATATATATATATATATATATATATATATATATATATATATATATATCAACGGCATTTTATTGTTAAATGACTATACTTTATGTTAAATAGAACATTATGGCGTAACAGGAAATGCTGCAAAGTGGTTCAAACCGTATCCCTCTGAATAGAATCATGGGGTGTCAATGATAAAGTGTTCTTTTTTAAGCTATCATGCATCATCCAACTGAGAACTATTTACATGTAGAGTCCCACAAGATTCGATTTGCGACCCTTAGTTTTCCTAGTGGACATTATTGACCTCTCATCAGTAACAGATGATATGACCATTGCAATAAACAGAAAATAAATATAATTTACAAAGATCGGTTAAGGAAAGTAACGAGGACATTAATAAAGTATTTCTAGGCTATTTTATTATCATGAAACTTTGAAAAAACGCTTTGTGTTCATTTTGGAATTTGCAAAATGTTCCACCACAGTATACCCCTAAAAGACGACGAAAGACAGACGTCAGTGTTTGGTGGTGTGAAATTATAGGCATAATAAGTTCCTCTGGGTGGAGTGTACCACATTAACTACTGGAACCTGTTATTGGTGGCTAATTTCTTCTGCTATTTTTCTTGGTAAAATGGAGAGCTGTGCATGTGTTATTAATATCTAATATCTCCAGTGCAGTGATGTGATCAATGTAAATAAATGTTGAAATCTGATTTTTGTCTTGGATGATGTGTGGTGATAACGACCTAAGAATTGTCGTATACACCCTTCAGTACTATATACTTACAGGTTTTGTGGGAGTTTTTTTATTATCCTTTAAATCAAAATATGTTTAGGTGTCTTCGATTTAATCCACATGCACGATGACTGTATCGATTTGGATATGTGGAAAGGTTATTAACTTTTCTTCATTGTAAATGTGTACTGTGCATTCTTGTTTCCCAGAGACAATCTATATCCTTGAGGATAGCCTGGATAGGGATCTGGGAATGAAAAGTACACCTAATGCTATCTAACGTATAGATTCAAGAAGGATGAATATTAAAGAATCCCTGTAAGAGTACAAAATAAGAGAGTACATCGATTGCCACTTGTGAGGTATCTGGAACAAGACAGTACAAGGATGAGAAGTTGTCAGTTGCTCTCTGATATAATGATTGGCCACTCTACTTGGTGGCCACAGCTTTAATAAAATGTGTCATTGTTTCACAGATATCGAGTAATAAGATGTATCTTGAAGTACTGTGAGAAATCCTCATAGTAAATTAACAGTCATTACCTTGCCTCAGAACTCTTTCACATAAAAATACTATTCAATGTTTTAGCCATTCTATGAACTTCGCGGATGTAACTGGCCATTTTGATGAACATTTGACAGCTGACAGGAAAGCAATGGTCAAATTCAGACCAGTGTCCTAACCACACTTTCATGAGTAGATTTGTACAATTTTTATCAGATCATAGTGTCACACAAAACTAGCCCTTAATTTTCCTAACAATTTTGTTGTCAGCTTATAAGCTTTTATTATTAATCTTAATAGGAATGCTATTGCGAAAATACAAATAGAGAATTTTGGTTTAGCGCGTTAAACAGACATCTCCAAATTTTCTAAATTCGTTAAGGTTCATATGTCGGTAAACTGTCACTTTCAGTCGAAATGATCACACATAAGATTGTGTACAGCTGAAAGTTGAATCTTATCATTCAAGTTATATTCTTGCTGTACTCATTAGACCATTTCACTATCATGCAAAACAGTGGAACAAGCACTACATAATTTCCGAACTTATGAAAGTTTATCACAATCAAAATGTAAAATGATATTAAAAAGGGAAGTTTCTACCTACGCAATTAACTTTGAGACTGGCGAGGTTATTTTGAAAAATACCATTCTTTATTTATAATATTACTTGAAAATACAGGTCTTCGGTTGCACAGGTAAAAAATTTTTCAACTTTACCTAGGTTTCAACTGCTCTAAGGCAGCCTTCATCAGAAGTAACAAAAATTTACATTACCTATAACAGAGTTTTGGAATAATATAAAAAAATCATTAAATTAAACATATGATATAAAATTACATCATAGCTAACTGCTACGGTACAGTAGACAAAGAAAGCATACTTACACATAGTAAATAGTTATAAAATGGTTTAGAGCAACAGTGCTCACGTTAAAGATAAAAATATATTGGTACATTATAAAATTTTCCTAGGAATGCACAACTTGATTAAGACGCGCCGCTAAGGGTCGCGTGTGCTGGCGGCACTGTAAGCAGCATCAGACTGACAGGCGCGCGCGCCGTCGATGTTAGCAAGTTGGCACCTTGTATCGCGCCATCTAGTATTGAATGCTTTTAATTTACAGTGACAACAGCTGTCAGAAGCATTGGAACAGGAGTGCACGTAATGTGCTGATTACATCATGTCAGATAGTATGTATCAGATCGATAGTTGAACAAAATATTATACTGTAAAACAGGGAGAGAGAGAACAATATTTAAGGCTACAGTACGGGAAGCATAATAGCAATATTCCGCGTTAAGTGATTTTAAGCAAGGGCTTTACACCATCAAAGAAATTTTTATCACGTAATTGTAATTGCTCATTGAGGATTAAATGGTCGTTACGGGAAAAATGTTTGAAAATTTCCAGCTGTTCAACAATATCAAGTCTGAAGCCTTTCTTTTCCGTATGTAAGATACTAATATCATGAACATCTTTAGGTTTGTGTCCTGTGATAAGAAGGTGGTCAGCGAATGACGAATTATGTACGTTCGTACCTTTTTTCCCTAATAGTAGCTCTTTATATCTAATCGAAAAAGCTCGTCCAGTCTGTCCTATAGAATAAGCTGAGCAAGTGTCACAGGTGATTTTATAAACGCCTGAGGTTTGCAGAGGCGACCGTCTTGGTTTTAAATAATGGATAAGATTATTTTTGAGAAAGTTGTTGGTAGAGAAACTACGCTGCAGCCATATTTATTTTTAAGGAGACGTTGAAATCTGTAGGTTAGTGGCCCTACATACGGTAAAGAGAGGTATTTCTTCAAATCGCTAGGCTCGTCAATAGTGGTCCCAAGCGGGGTAATTCTGTTATTGGCTTTCTGTCTGAAGACATCATCTACTATATTTGGTTCGTAACCATTATTAACTGGAATGGTTTTAATTAGATTCAATTCGGTTTTTAAATTTTTAGTGGACAGAGGGGTGGAGATTGCTCTATCAACAGCAGAGTGAAAAAATGCTTTTTTGTGAGGTCGTGGGTGTGTGGAACAGGCTTTCTTTGACTGCTGTACCGTAGCAGTTAGCAATGATGTAATTTTATTACATATGTTTAATTTAATAATTTTTATATTATTCCAAAACTCTGTTACAGGTAAAGCAAAAATGTTTTACTCCTGATGAAGGCTGTCTTAGAGCAGTTGAAACCTAGATAAAGTTGAAAAATTTTTTTACCTGTGCAACCGAAGAGCTGTCTTTTCAAGTAAGATTATAAATTTCGTCTACGGTTGCTGCATTATCGGCCACGTTCAAAATTGTACCATTCATTATTTTATCAGTTCACTACAATCATCATAAAGCCTACCCTTAGCGTCTGTAATTCATAAGAAGCAAAATTTGGCCTCTGGACCTCTACGCATTACTCACAAATTCCAACGGATCACCAATAACCCTCAGTGAAGATATTTCCCCAGAAATTGTTAGACTTGTAGTTAAGTAACAATGTATCTAAGAAATCATTAAATGCTTTCGTTCTCGAATTAATTAGTTCAGTTAGCTTACAACGAAAAGTGGAAGAGGCGTGTTCCTAGCACCGTCGGACAGGTGAAGGGAGACTGCTTTTATCCTCTCTTGACGAGTTGTTATTGTTGTTTATTTTTCGGAATGGTCTACATTAATGCAAGATTATCTTAACTATAGTAAGAGCTAACAATATGGAAAAAAGAATGAAAGACACTTTTAAATGATTACACAGAAGCTGCTCTTTATTTATTGGCTAACTACTTTTGGGTTTCACCCATTCTCACAAGCTATGCGTTTTGTCTCTAGGGTATGTTATCATGCGTAAGAGTAGCTCAGAGCTTCATTATTCAGGATGATCTTGTCCACGTGATAACAATAATTTATGTATAACAGGAATATGTTCTCACTGGAGTACACTGTGTGTCACATAGGCTTATTTGTCAGTACGAAATGGCAACATATTCTCTATTTTATATTAAACGAGGTAGTAATGTGGATCACATCGTGCAGAATAATAAATATCTGAGCTGCATATAAGTATCATGACATCAGTACAGCTGCACACAACAAGCATTCCCCACGTTCAAAATACATGGCTTGTGAAAATGGGCAAAATCCGAAACTAGTTATTCAATAAATAATTAGCAGCTTGGGTGCAAACAGTTAAAAATTTTTTCCCTTGAACATTCGAGAGCTGCAAGACGTGATGTACTGAAAACCATTAATATGAAAAAAATATATATATTTTCCATCATCTCTGTTTGCAGGGAAGGTATATAGCATACAGTGTTTTTCGGGGACATATGGTGTTTGAGAACAAAGATGTGCGAAAACGACAAGACACGGAGAAGGAAGATACACATCGCTACAAGTTTGTAACTCACGCTACAGGTTCTCTGTGCGGGTGCGGCTCGTGACGCGACACATGTCTGTACGTGTGAGCAGTTCATTCTGACGAATTGTCCAGGAAAGTGTGATCGCAAACCGTTTAGCAAATACGTTCATTAGGGTGCCAATCTGCAGGCACCAAGTGAAGCCATGCAACAACGTGGAGCAGAGCGTTTACAACGAAACTTAAGAGAGCGCAACCTTGAGGCGGAATCTCTAATTTTAAGAATTCTGCAAACTATTAGTAGGCTTCTCTTCAACAATTGGTCATTAATACGTAACAACGACATGGGGCAAATGCTCACTGGTTCTATGATAACCTATCATGGAACACAAACGTCTCAACGATAGCGAACTGGTTAAGAAACCAAACGTTTCCTCTATATTTCAACCACAGAAACTCAATGGTAGATATCAGTTTCACAGCAAAAATTTCCAAAAATGGGTCAAATGGCTCTGAGCACTATGGGACTTAACATCAGAGGTCATCAGTCCCCTAGAACTTAGAACTACGTAAACCTAACTAACCTAAGGACATTACACACATCCATGCCCGAGGAAGGATTCGAAGTTGCGATCGTAGTGGCAGCGCGGTTCCAGACTAAAGCGCTTAGAACCGCTCGGCCACAACGGCCGGCAAATATTTCCAAATAATGTTGGTGTTGTTGTCTTCAGTCATGAGACTGGTTTGATGCAGCTCTCCATGCTACTCTATCCTGTGCAAGCTTCTTCATCTCCCAGTACCTACTGCAACCTACATCCTTCTGAATCTGCTTAGTGTATTCATCTCTTGGTCTCCCTCTACGATTTTTACCCTCCACGCTGCCCTCCATTCCTAAATTTGTGATCCCTTGATGCCTCAGAACATGTCCTACCAACCGATCCCTTCTTCTTGTCAAGTTGTGCCACAAACTCCTCTTCTCCCCAATTCTATTCAATACCTCCTCATTAGTTACATGCTCTACCCATATAATCTTCAGCATTCTTCTATAGCACCACATTTCAAAAGCTTCTATTCTCTTCTTGTCCAAACTATTTATCGTCCATGCTTCACTTCCATACATGGCTACACTCCATACAAATACTTTCAGAAAAGACTTCCCGACACTTAAATATGTACTCGATGTTAACAAATTTTTCATCTTCAGAAACGCTTTCCTTGCCATTGCCAGTCTACATTTTATATACTACCTACTTCGACCATCAACAGTTATTTTGCTCCCCAAATAGCAAAACTCCTGTACTACTTAAGTATCTCATTTCCTAATCTAATTCCCTAAGCATCACCCGACTTAATTCGACTACATTCCATTATCCTCATTTTACTTTTGTTGATGTTTATCTTAAATCCTCCTTTCAAGACACTGTCCATTCCGTTCAACTGCTCTTCCAAGTCCTTTGCTGTCTCTGACAGAATTACAATGTCATCGGCGAACCTCAACATTTTTATTTCTTCTCCATGGATTTTAATACCTACTTCGAACTTTTCTTTTGTTTCCTTTACTGCTTGCTCAATATACAGATTGAATAACATTGGGGACAGCCTAGAACCCTGTCTCACTCCCTTCCCAACCACTGCTTCCATTTCATACCCCTCGACCCTTCTAACTGCCATCTGGTTTCTGTACAAATTGTAAATAGCCTTTGGCACCCTGTATTTTACCCCTGCCACCTTCCGAATTTGAAAGAGAGTAATCCAGTCAACATTGTCAAAAGCTTTCTCTAAGACTCCAAATGCTAGAAAAGTAGGTTTGTCTTTCCTTAATCTATTTTCTAAGATAAGTCGTAGGGTCAATATTGCCTGACGTGTTCCAACATTTCTGCGGAATCCAAACTGATCTTCCCCGAGGTCCGCTTCTACCAGTTTTTCCATTCGTCTGTAAAGAATTCGCGTTAGTATGTTGCAGGAGTGACTTATTAAACTGATATTTCGAGAATTTTCATATCTGTCAACACCTGCTTTCTTTGGGATTGAAATTATTATATTCTTCTTGAAGTCTGAGGGTATTTCACCTGTGTGATATATCTTGCTCACCAGATGGTGGAGTTTTGTCAGGACTGGCTCTCTCAAGGCCGTCAGTATTTCCAATGGAATGTTGTCTACTCTCGGGGTCTTGTTTCGACTCAGGTCTTTCAGTGCTCTGTCAAACTCTTCACGCAGTATCGTGTCTCCCACTTCATCTTCATCCACATCCTCTTCCATTTCCATAATATTGTCCTCAAGTACATCACCCTTGTATAGACCCTCTATATACTTCTTCCACCTTTCTGCTTTCCCTTCTTTGCTTAGAACTGGGTTTCCATCTGAGCTATTGATATTCATACAAGTGGCTCTCTTTTTTCCAAAGGTCTCTTTAATTTTCCTGTAGGCAGTATCTATCTTACCCCTAGTGAGATAAGCCTCTACATCCTTACATTTGTCCTCTAGCCATCCCTGCTTAGCCATTTTGCACTTCCTGTCAATCTCATTTTTGAGACGTTTGTGTTGCTTTTTGCCTGCTTTAATTACTGCATTTTTATATTATTTCCTTTCATCAATTAAATTCAATATTTCTTCTGTTACCCAAGGATTTCTACTAGTCCTTGTCTTTTTACCTACTTGATCCTCTGCCGCCTTCACTACTTCATCCCTCAGAGCTACCCATTCTTCTTCTACTGTATTTATTTCCCCCATTCCTGTCAATTGTTCTCTTATCCTCTCACTGAAACTCTGTACAACCTTTGGTTTAGTCAGTTTATCCTGGTCCCATCTCCTTAAATTCCCACCTTCTTGCAGTTTCTTCCAAATAAAGTGCCAATAAGTTACGCGAATGTAGCCGTCGCCGTCGCCGTTCGGGAACATGGCAGAGGGGCCATGAGTCAGATCCTATACCGTTTGAACAGCTTCCATGAAACCGTACAGTTGACGACAGAGCTAGAACGTAAGGGATGTCTTCCAGTTTTGGACATTCTAATAAGATGAAATGAAGACGGCACGCTAGGATATGCAATCTATAAAATGGACTCGCTTAGATATGTACTTGCAACACCATAGAACTGTATGTAGCAAAAAAAAAAAAAAAAAAAAAAAAGGAGAGAGAGAGAGAAGCGCAGACTGACGTGCATCGAAAAAAGCGAATGATACAGCCATCAGGAAATAAGATGTACAGAAAGATGAACAGAGCCTCACCTAAGCCAGAACTGCAAGAATATTTCTAAAGAGATAACATCAGAGTCACCTTCCGATCACTACGAAAAACGAATAATGTATTTGGTTCGGGTATATATGACATTCCTTGCGAGTGTGGCTCCCAATAGATCCGGCAAATATAGCACAGCATCCCGCAACGCTGGCTGGAACACATTAGATGCGTACATTTTGGAAATAAAGACAAATCAGCACTGGCGAAACACAGCCTCAACGAGGGGCATATGTTAAAATTTGAGAAAACGAATTTTATGTGCCGAGCGAGTGGATTTTGGGACAGTATAATCAAAGAATTTAGTGAGATAAGGCTCCATGATAATCTCGTAAGCAGAGATGACAGCTATCACCTGAGTTCGGCCAGAGATCCTGTTCTAGCATCTTTACGCCAAGCGTGCACTCAGCAGTTGACTCCTTGCGAATCTGGGCACTGAATGCACCGAGAGTCGAACAGAGGGCCACAACCCCCACCACACGCCGCGCCTGGGGAGAGTCGGCCACCGTTCAGGTATACACAGGGTGAAATGGCTGTTAAGTGCCGATATTTGTACTGTTGACTGAGGACGGCGCGGCGATCGACATTACAACAGTATTATAGCTGTTACAACACATATGTTTGTAGGTTGCTTGGCATCTCCAAGTAGGTGTGACAAGGGTGAGCCGTTGATGCTTTTACTCCCCTGGGAAAATGGTCAGGGATTGAAGTGTGAACACGTGCACGGAAAACGGTTAGTCTATAACGAAAAGCGTTGTCTGCTTAGTGGTGTACTCACGACTGTGCAGAAAACATTATGTCGAAAATTCGTGACATGTTTGCGAGAAGACAGTTCGACGCAGAGAAACAACCAAAACAGTGATAAGCGTAAATATTTAGGTACCACATACAAAAATATCTGCACCTAAGGGCGTTAGATTTTCTATATGGGTCACCCACACAACCTCGAGATTTCGTTAGAAGATGATGGAAGTGGCATTCATCGAAACGTCGCGGAATTTCGACGAAGCCACACAGATAGAAACTGGAGCAGACTTTATCAGTGCCAGTAACGTACACGCAAGAGCATGGCACATTTAGAAGGTCAAGAGAGAAAAAGGGCAAGTAAGTATTTTTATTTTCAGACAAATATTTGACATCAAAATGTTATTCTGTAATATAAAGAGATTTACTAAATACACAGGAAAGTTAAAATTGTTTTGAATCTGCCAAAAAACTAAAAAAAATGTGACTTTGAAATAGGTCGGCATCAACGAGATGTTAAATTTCTCACTACAGCTATGAAATTCAGTGTGATGTAGTACCTGTGGTGTAGCAATGGGGGAGGGTGCTGTAGAGCGTTAGCACGTAGTGTGCTTCCTGAGTTCTGGATCTGAAAAATTACGTGTCAGAAGAGCAATCCATACTAAGTAAACTACTTCATTTCCATTACAAGTAATTTTACTTTACAAATGAGTTACTGCTTGACTTACTCTGCTAAACATTTAATGTAACAATACTCATATCCCCAGTATAATGTGGTAGCATTTTAAACTGCTTACATATGTCAGTAATTGTATTAAACGTTGCTAATCGATTGTTGTTATTACTGGAGGCCTTTGGATAGACACACTGCAACTATGGCCAAGAGACCTTTTGCTGTTTTGTAATAAGGATGGGTACAAAAATGAATACATTTTACACTGTATCTTAATACATTACATGTTATATGAGAATTTTCACATGTAATGTATGTTGTATTTTAGAGCTAATACAGGGTGATTCAAAAAGAATACCACAGCTTTAGGAATTTAAAACTCTGCAACGACAAAAGGCAGAGCTAAGCACTATCTGTCGGCGAATTAAGGGAGCTATAAAGTTTCATTTAGTTGTACATTTGTTCGCTTGAGGCGCTGTTGACTAGGCGTCAGCGTCAGTTGACGCTAAGATGGCGACCGCTCAACAGAAAGCTTTTTATGTTATTGAGTACGGCAGAAGTGAATCGACGACAGTTGTTCAGCGTGCATTTCGAACGAAGTATGGTGTTAAACCTCCTGATAGGTGGTGTATTAAACGTTGGTATAAACAGTTTACAGAGAATGGGTGTTTGTGCAAAGGGAAAAGTTCTGGACGGCCGAGAACGAGTGATGAAAATGTAGCACGCATCCAGCAAGCATTTGTTCGCAGCCCAGGAAAATCGACTCGCAGAGCTAGCAGAGAGCTGCAAATTCCACAATCAACTGTATGGAGAGTCCTACGAAAAAGGTTAGTTATGAAACCTTATCGTCTGAAATTGGTTCAAGCACTGTCTGCAGCTGATAAGATTAAAAGAATCGATTTCTGTGATTTTATCCTTGCTCAAATGGAAACAGATGAATCTTTCGTTTCAAAGATTGTGTTTAGTGATGAAGCAACTTTCCACACTAACGGGAAAGTCAACCGTCACAATGTCTGTATATGGGGCACTGAGAATCCGCGGGAAACAACTCAGTATAAACGTGACTCTCGCCTAAGGTGAACGTTTTCTGTGCCATTTCAGCCAATAAAGTTTTTGGTCCCTTTTTCTTCGAAGGTGCTACTGTAACTGGACTACAGTATCTGGAGATGTTAGAGAATTGGCTGTTCCCTCAGCTCGAACAAGAAGCACAACAATTCATATTTCAGCAGGATGGAGCGCCACCACATTGGCACTTATCTGTCCGTAACTACCTGAACGTCAACTACCCGAGGCGATGGATCGGCCGCCAGGCAGCCCGTGACAGAGCACTTCATCACTGGCCTCCAAGAAGCCCTGATCTTACCCCCTGCGACTTTTTCTTATGGGGGTATGTTAAGGATGTGGTGTTTCGGCCACCTCTCCCAGCCACCATTGATGATTTGAAACGAGAAATAACAGCAGCTATCCAAACTGCTACAAAGAGTGTGGAACGAGTTGGAGTATCGGGTTGATATTGTTAGAGTGTCTGGAGGGGGCCATATTAAACATCTCTGAACTAGTTTTTGAGTGAAAAAAAACCTTTTTAAATACTCTTTGTAATGATGTATAACAGAAGGTTATATTATGTTCCTTTCATTAAATACACATTTTTAAAGTTGTGGTATTCTTTTTGAATCACCCTGTTTAATTGACTAAAAATAGCCAGCAAATAAATAATAACAAAATAAGTGTCGTAACAATCATCGCTGTGTCCCATTAAGAGGTTCTCATTGCATGCAGTGAAAATGCAAACTCCCAGCCTGTTAGTTCGTTGCCAATTGTGTTTCTCCCGTGACGTGAGTATGAGCAAATGTGGTGCTACATAATCGTTAGATAATTAATTCCGATAGCATGAAATACGGTAAAATATGACACTGAAAGCAAAGGGATTAAGAAAATGCACAATATCGATTTAGACAAACAAAGAATTTTTGGAGCAGAGAAAGCGACTGGCTTTTACCCTTCTGTATTGATTCGACAGTCCTTGCAATGTCCATTAAAATAACACCCACCTTAAAGAAATATTACTTCCCTCCTACATCATGTCGATTTCAGACCAGTTCCTTATCCACATTTTTCTCACTTTCTCTCTCATCATGAGCGTACAGTTGAGAGATAGCCCTAACCTTCTGCGTCGTTCCTCGCAGACACAACATACAGACCTGTCACCTCCCAGTTGTTACTTCAGCGATTGCAACTGTCGAGGAAGGCGCAGTAACAATTCTTAGACGTAACTGCCAAGGTAAAGAAGCTACGTGCTCCTGGTAAAGAGTTTAGTGCTTAAGTCTATAATATTCAATGACGAATAACTGCTACTTTCGTAATTTGTAATTTAACAGGGAAGAAACAAATGTACATAACTGCCATTAAAAATTTCAGGATCTTGTCCAGCAAGAGGGCATGCAACAAACGGTAAATTGGCTGAAGTGCACTACATGTTTTTATATGCAGATGGTTAGCATACCAGCGCAAATGCAAAATTTTTGATAAACAGATCATGTTGTTTTAGAACATTGTCGCGAGTTAGAGGATTTCCGAACTTGCAATAATACTAGCAAGTCGTACAATCTCAGAGTAGTAAATTTTCGTGAGTCTGTATGCGTTTTGAAGTTGTAATAATACTCGCAAGTAGCACAGATTTACCATAGAATATTTCCACGAGTAAGCGAGTGTTTGGAGTTGCAAGTATTTCCATGTTGAACAATCTTAGCGTGAGCTGGACATAGAATAATTTCACGAAGTTTAGCTATTATGGAACTTTGAGCTTGAACACAGGTGACTGGTCTTAAAAGAAGCTTTGGTAGTTTTCTGGGAATACATGCTAGATAATGTGGTGCACCGTTTTAGCTAATAAATTCGAGAAGATTTGGCCCTATTGTTGCGACAATTCAACCTCAAAGGGAAATCAATAAATGTAATTGAGTTAAGCGAAACCCAAAGTGAGTTGAGAATATTGTTTGGATTTTGGCCTCATATGTTTAAATACTGCCTGCAATCTATGAAACTGATACTAACAAGATTAAAAGACCATTGTGGCAAATGTCTTGGTTGTTCCATAGATGAGCAACCAAGTGTAAAAAAGAAGAAAACAACCAGTACGTAGAAGCTACTTACCGAACAGTCGCACAGTACATGGCTGGACATTAGAAGTGGGACTTTCTGTACTCGAAATTCAATTATGACACGGCGAGTTTTGAATGTTTAACGAGATCGACCAAACATTCTTCGCCATGTAATAACGGTATTGTGTCTTACTTGTTTCTGTTGTAGCTTCACTGTGGAACAGTTATTATTAACAATGTTAGCAGTCAGTCACATAACGAACATCATTACTTTACACGACATTCTATCCCCTTTTTTGAAATTTTGTTCTACTCCACAAGTTTTGTGCTGACGTAACTTTTTCCATTGCCAGTTTCTTGATGTTACTACGCCAGTGCAGTTGATGCTGTGTTGCATATTTATGTGCTGCTAGCTTCAGTCAGTGTCAGATAATTTTATTACACTATTTACTCCCAAAATTCAATTTTTGTGCTTGTGAATACCAGAATCTGAATTGCAGCAACTGATTATCAGTAGACAGTAGTTGTAGAGTTCTGTATTGGCAGTGATGACAGAAACATCGAGGTGGGAATATGATTACGATTTTAACTAACTTTTATTGTACAAAGTAAGGAATCATGCCGACAGAAACCGGATTTTTATCTTACGAATATATACAGCTAAGGACAGACTTAATGTGAAACGTTCATTTGATAATAAGAGATAATTTTGAGGTCAAAAAAGTACCCATTATCGATGGACCTCTGTATCAAGGCACTGGATTTATCAGTTTTCCAGTTTTCTGTCCTTGCAGCGTAATTCATAGAATTGTACCTCATTCACATTTAGCGCTTAAAATGCTTTTCATAGCCACAAAATTTGTTAGCTGTAGAAATTGGTTGATATCGGCAGCGATAAATCTACCGACCTGAATGGGTTTTCCATCAATTTACACTTAAGATTCTTTGATTTTTATGTTGCTTAAACAACTTTCAGTGTACGTGCGTTACTCAAAAAGAAGAAATTCCTCACATCCATTTTTCATCTAGTTATTCCAGTTATTTGCGTAATGAATGAAGTTGCTGATTATTGGGACTGCTGGTAGCTACAGGTAAGGAATCATGATCAGGACAGAATTGGAAATAAAGTTAGAAGAAAAAGATTTCTGATAGCTGTGAGGCAGGAACTAAATATCAGTGTGTAAGAACTTGGGTTCTACAGGAAGAGAATAATTTGTAGCCTTTAGTGGTGATATGACTACTGTGCTACATTTAAATTTAACAAATGGGTAGGTTTCTGGGACTATTTTATGTACTTACTATGAGATGGTGATTGTAAAAACTGAACTGGCAAAAGGATGTTTTGCGCTGAGTTACGAAACGTATGGAGCATCTGGGCTGGTGACAGACTGGAGCTGACTGGCATAAACAGTAGGGAATCTCTTTATTTACTCTTTGCTGGGATAGTAAGGAGCGCAACTGTCCATCATTAGAGCTACTGGCATTACAGAATAGAACATATCTTTTGAAAAAGATTTGAATGATTAGCGTTTCTTGTTAATTAACATATGGCTGTATTTTCTTCCAGGTTACATAAACTGACTTTGTAGCATATGTCAGAGACATTTTAAAGTAAGTTATATGACTATATTCTGATATGCCAGTGCAATCAGCATATAAATTTGGTTATTGCGTAGTTTTCAGTGGCAGTGAGCTTTACATCCGAAGATAATGATTAATTTTACTATAACACAGATTACATAACTTCACCTGTAAATAATTTCATCAATGGTACCACATTATCTGAAGAAAGGAACGTATTTATAAAAATTAAACATTTAGATTAACGTTGGTGAAATCTTCAATGGTTCTTTTTGTAGTTCCATCTGTTCATTCAAAATAATGTCTCAATGTTTCATAACATATGTTGCGGCCAAATGTAGTAAGCGTTGCTTCATGCAGTGGAGAATGGCAAAATATAGGCACGCCGGTGACTGAGGCGTTGCGAAGTAGGCAGGCACAGATAGCGTAGCTGACAGCAGCAGTCTACCAACAGGTTGACGCAAGGACGCACACAGACTGAGCGCCGAGCGAAGCCTGGAGAGTGCTGAGGGAAGTGAGGCCAGCATGCTAAGTTACGTTGCAATATACTGCGGGAGTAATAACAAAAAGCTACCACCGAGGGAAATAAGCGTCCTCCTGCCGGATTTAAATAGTGAAGCGCAGGCAGCAACAGACATAAGCCATTAGGAAGCAGCTCGGATTTGAAGACGGACGTGGTCAGTGTCCGAATGTTCAATCTTCGTAGGTGACGATTCCGGAAGTCTGTTCCAGCTTGCAGGAGTCATCCGTTCGCCGCCAGATGTCGACTTCAGCTCTGGGGGTCGGCCCGAGTTCGGCCGGCACCTTGGCTGACGAATTACAGCGAGAACTTCCAGCAGGACCGGCCGCAGCGCGGTCTCGGTCACGGGCGCTGCCAGAGACTGACGCCTAGACTTCACGGCAATCTGTCCCCACGGCGCGTGGTCCGTCCATGATGGGACCTCGCGGACATCGCGACTGATGGTTTTCCAGCAGGCTCCGTGGGCGTGCCCGTGCTGGGGCGCCGAGTGGCGACGAGTTCGTCTCAACCACAGGGCATCCTGTCTTCAGCGGAGCACTGGCGGCCTGAGGCTCCCGAGTGCCATCAGCGGCACGCGTTGCGCGCATTCTCGGAGAATCTACACAGCAGCAGCCAGGCGGAGGGATCCGCAGGGCTGGCAAGCGACGACGAGGGAGAAATTGTAAAGAAACTTCAATAAATAATTGTAAAACTCCACGCCGTCTCAGCCTTTGGCAACCGAGAAACACCAAATAGGGTGAGTCCAGCAACTGCCTTCTCTCTAAATTTTTTTATGTGTAGTTAGATATGTTGAGGGCAACGTTAATGGATTTGAGAGTGCCATTTGAAAGGCCCAGCAGCACTGTAGACTTATCACAGTTTGGTGGGAATGATAGTCATGTTAACTTAATACCATCTAAATGTGTAGTGTGTGAATTAACAGGCCATGTCAGTCCTTGCGATAAATTTGTACCAAGCATTTATTATGTGTGTGGCTTCTATGGTCATGTAACGAGGCAATGTGGTATGTCTAGATAGCTTGTCATTAGACATGCTAGGAATTAACTTGCTTCTGTGTAATACAATTTTATTTTTGTGAGGTGAGGTACACCACACGGAAAATGCCAGAGACACGTGCAACCAGGACAAGTGACGCTGTAGTCGCATTCACAGAGCAAGTTATGAAACTGATTGAAGAAAATAAGTTGCAAAAGCAGCAAATGCAGAGGATGGAGCAACAATTGTTGCACAAAATACTCAGTCAGGTTCGGGAAGCGATAGTGTAGAATGCAAGGGTATTGTCTTTCCCGGTGTGGCAAAGAGTAGTAGTAGTAGTAGTAGTAGAGGGGTTTTGTGGGCGCACTACAGCAAGGTATTCAGCGCCCGTGCAGTATCATAGTGAGGTGGGTATCAAGAAAAAAAAAAAAAAAAAAAAAAAAAAAAAAAAAAAAAAAAAAAAACCTCAGAACATTGACATAAAACGAAACATAAAACACGGGGAACAATCATTGAAAAAATGTGCTCACCCACACCGAAGCGTGGGATGAAGCAGGGCGTCAGCAGTAAAACATGGACAACACAGGATGAAAATGGTAGAGGGAGCTAAAACAATGTAGCAGATGGAAGTGGCTGGCTGACCACAGGGAAAAAAGGGAGGAGTCAGCCACTCTGCAACACACTAAAACCTCCAGCCTAAAAGTTTAGGCCAGAGTCCAGACACATCACAAAACTTAAAAACCCTAGACACACACGCTTCATCGTTAGCTAAAACACAAGGTAGATCCCCATCAACTTGTGCTTCTCTCCGTGCATCACGGTATAAAATGCAGTCTGTTAAAATGTGCCGGACAGAGATGGGCACACCACAAGCATCACAAAACGGAGGATCCTCCCGCCGTAATAAAAAGCTATGCGTCAGAGGACAGTGCCCGATCCGAAGACGTGTGAGGGCCACCTCTTCCCGCCTGAGCAACCGGCAGGAGGAACGCCACGGCCGAGTGGTTGACTTTACCGACCGCAGTTTATTGGCCGTCACCGCCAGCCATTCGTCCTCCCACAACTCCATGCACTTCCTGTGGAGTGCAGCGATGACTGACTGCAAGGGGATAGGACGCTGGACAACATCCTGCTCCCTGCAGGCCTCCTTGGCAGCCCGATCAGCCTGTTCATTGCCCCATATGCCGACATGACCAGGCGCCCAGCAGAAGGATACCTCTTTACCCCGCTGTTGGAGCAAGTACAGTTGGTCATGTAGCAGCTGGACCATCTCCTCAGTCGGGTATAGGTTCTGCAGCGATTGTAAGGCACTAAGAGAATCGGAGCAGAGAAGAAATCGATCGCCCCGAACACGATGCATCTGCTCCAGTGCCTTCAGGATCGCGTGGAGCTCCGCTGCGAAAACGGTATATTCAGCAGGGAGACGAATCCTGGTAACATTATCAGGGAACACCACAGAACATCCAAGGAAATTCTCCTGTTTGGAGACATCCGTGTAAGCGGCAGTAAAACCGTAATGCACATCTAAAATGTTAAAAAACAGTGACTGGAATGTAAAATCTGGCGTGCCATCCTTCTTAAAACGAGCCAAATCTAATATAAGTTTGGGTCGCCGGAGGAGCCCAGGTGGAGATCTGCTCCAACCGCGACGTAAAACACGAAGACCATCCACAGACATCGCAGCGAGGCAATGCTGTGCGCGAATCCCATAGGGCTGCGTCGCACGTTGCCGTGTATGAAATAACCGTGCCAGAGGAGGCTGAGCAACGGTATGGTAGGCAGGTGTGTAGGGTGTGGACAAAGTTTTATACGCCTGGCGTACCGTAAGTAGCCGTCGCCGCATATGAAGTGGGGGTTCACCTGCCTCTGCACAGAGGCTTGGTATGGGGCTAGTTCGGAATGCCCCAGTGGCCAACCGAAGCCCTTCATGGTGGACAACGTCCAAAATCTTTAAGTACGAAGGCCTCACAGACCCATACACCGTGCACCTATGATCGAGCCGAGATCGCACAAACGCCCTGTAAAATTGGAGCAGACAAGTCCTGTCAGCTCCCCATGTACTGTGGCTAAGACATTTTAAAATACTTAAAGCCTGAAGCGACCGCCGTTTCAGGTCTTTAAGATGAGGTAACCACGTGAGCCTCGAGTCAAAAATGAGACCCAGAAATCTCACCGTGTCTTTAAAAGTAAGAATAGTGTCCCTCAAGCGCAACTCAGGAAAGGTTAAAATCGAACGAGAACGGTTAAAAAGAACACATACAGACTTCTCGGTGGAAAACTTAAATCCACTCTTCTGCGCCCAGTCATCCAAACGCCTAATCGTAAGTTGCAACTGACGAGTTGTCGTTGCTAGGCTTGAAGAAGAGCAGAACAAAGAGAAATCATTCACAAACAAAGAACACTGGACAGGACTTTTCACTAGGGACGTAATGCTATTAATAGCGATGGCAAAGAGAGTCACACTTAAAACGCTACCCTGAGGGACACCATTCTCCTGCTCAAAGCGATCAGACAGGACGTCACCAATTCGGTATCTAAAATATCGTGGCGAGAGGAAAGACTGAATAAAAAGAGGAAGACAACCACGAAAACCCCATTCGTGAAGCTGCGCCAGGATGAGACGCCTCCAAGTGGTATCGTAGGCCTTCTCGGTGTCGAAAAATACACCTAGAAGGTGATGACGGCGTAGGAAAGCTTGTTGTATAGCCGCCTCCAGGAGGGCAAGGTTATCGAAGGTGGAACGAAACCTCCTGAACCCACACTGAAAGCGAATAAGGAGTTGCCGGGATTCTAACATCCAGACAAGGCGGCGGTTGACCATCCGCTCCAAGGTCTTCCCTATGCAACTAGTGAGGGCAATACTACGGTTGCTACTTGGGCTCGTGCTGTCTTTCCCAGGTTTTAAAAAAGGGATTAAAACTGCCTCACGCCACGCGTCAGGAAAGTGACCCGACGCCCAAATGTCATTAAAAAGTGCGAGGAGGAGTTCTCTGTTGCGCATTGTGAGGTGCCATAGCATACTGTAATGGGTCCTGTCGTGACCAGGGGATGTGTCACGAGCTCCAGACATTGCAGAATCCAGCTCCCACATAGAAAATGGGCAGTTGTAAACTTCATGAGAGGTGGACTGGAAGTTCAGACTACATCTCTCAGCAACCGCTCTATGGCGCTGGAAACCTGGATCCTGACTGGTTGTTGCAGTAACTGTGGCAAAATACGCTGCCAGAGTCTGGGCAATGTCTCGCGGATCCGTGTGGAGAGTGCCGTTAGTCATTACAGCAGCTATGGGGCACCTCCCTCCTCTGCCAGAAATTCTCCGGATGGTCTCCCACACAATGGAACTTTTGGTGGAACGATTAATGGTGTTCAGGAACGTTTGCCACGACCTCTTCTTGCTCTCACGAATAATGCGGCGACATCTTGCCCTCGCCACCCGAAAGGCTGCAAGATTCTCAGCAGTCGGCCGACACTTGAACCGACTCAGAGCCGCACGCCTGGTCCTGATTGCAGAGCGGCAGTCGGCACTCCACCAAGGCACAGGCGGCCTTTTCCGGTGGCCTGTGGACTGTGGAATGGACGCTGCAGCGGCGTGGTGGACCGTGTGGGTAATATGATCCACCCACATCTCAACATTCGCACAGTGTTCGAATTGGGCCAACTGGCTATAAAGCGTCCAGTCAGCTCCACTGAGCACCCATCATGGTGGTCTCCTTTCGGGGCTCACGCCATCTGGCAGGTGAATCCAGATAGGGAAATGATCACTGCCGTGCAAGTCAGCGACCACTTCCCAGTGAGCACTGGTGGCAAGAGCTGGAGAGCAAAGCGAGAGATCAATGGCAGAGAACGACCCAGTCACCGTGCAGAAATGAGCACTCTGTCCTCCATTGAGCAAGTAGGCGCAGGATGACAGGAGAAGCCTCTCAACTGCTCTACCCCTGGGGCAGGTAATTGCAGAGCCCCAAAGCACATTGTGGGCATTAAAATCACCACAAATAATGAACGGCTGGGGGAGCTGTGTAAGAAGGTCGGTGAGGGCCGCTTCATCAAGAGCATCACGTGGGGGCAAGTAAAGTGAACTTGCAGTCAATGGATGACGCACGTGCACGGACACAGCGACGGCCTGTAAAGTCGTCGTAAGTGAGAGAGGCGAGGAGTGGTAGTCCGTCCTGACGAAAATACCTACGCCTCCTCTAGCTCTCTCTCCATGCAGGTCGTCCTTTTTGTGGAGTGTATAGCCTCGTATCTCAGGGGAGTATGATGGATGGAAATACGTCTCCTGGAGACAGAGACACAGTGGTCTACCCTGAGAGAGTAGACGAAGTTCCTCCACATGCGTCCTGAACCCTTGCAAGTTCCACTGGAGTATGGGAGCCATCTATTATGGGGGTAGCACCTTCATCCTGTCTCTCCGACGGGGCGGGGAGACTGCAGCAGGTGGAGGGGCAGGCGTGGGGCGAGATGATTTCCCCACACAGACATCGGATTCCATCAACTCTGGGGAAGAGTCAGAAGAAGCCTCACGGAAAACCACATCTGCATGGTCAGACGGTTTACTACGGGATTTGACCCGCTGTTGTTGCTGTATGGGAGCTTTCTGCGGTTTGGTGGGCTTTGGGGGAGCTGATGTTGGAGTGGTAATGGCTGGACAGGGCTTCGGAACAACCTCAGCTGTTGGAGGCGTCAGGGGCTGGCCCAAGTTCGCCACTGTACCTTTGTCTGCCATTAGAATAGGGGCTAATGGCTCTGAAACACTGGCTGCGTTGCAAGTGCACTGACAGCTGCATGTATTAGTGCCAACACTCACCACCTCTGTCTGCATGGAGGCATCGACTTTCGGAGTAGGCTTCTGAACCAGGGAGGCAAAAGACGTAGCAAATGTGGGAGGTTGCATCGACTTAAAGATCTTCTTGGCCTCACCATAGGGGATACGCTTAGTTGTCTTTATTTCCTGGACTTTGCGTTCCTCTAAAAATATTCGGCAGTCCCTACCCCAAACAGGGTGGTTCCCAGAGCAATTGATACATTTGGCTGGAGAGGAGCAACCAACTCCGTCATGAGCAGCCTGACCACAGTTGCCACAAGTCGCGTCGCCTTTGCATCCTAAGGTGATATGCCCAAAACGCTGGCACTTGAAACAGCGCATTGGGGTCGGGAAATAAGGCCTCACACTAAGGCGAAGAAAGCCCGCTTTCACATGTTCAGGAATTTTCGTGCTATTGAAGGTTAGAATAAAGGAGTCGGATTTGACAAGATTGCCATCAACCCTCCTCATGATATGCTGAACATCAACGATACCTGCCGGAGTCCACTCACGTTGCAGTTCTTCCTTGGGAATGTCAACTAGATCCCGGCACGTCACAACACCTTTGCTGTAGTTCAAGGTGCTGTGCAGTTCAGTGTCTATGGCATACTCTCCAAGGCATTTAGCAGATTGGAGGTTAGTTGCTTGCTGGGAAGTGGAAGTTTCCACTAATAAGGTCCCATTACGTAAGCGCTTCACCGATTTTAAGGAGCCACAGATTCCCTCCAATCGCTTTTGTATATAGAAGGGCGAAACCTTCTCAAAACTACCCTCCTTCCGTTTCACAATGAGAAACACATTCGGATTAACAGAATGCATTCTGTTACCTAAGACTGGACTGTTTAAAGAAGCGCCGGAGTCAGGGGGACTGACTGCACGGGCCCTCTTAAGAGACTGGGTGTTAGAACCTTGCAGCGGCCCACCCTTTCCACTGGGAGGAAGAAAAGAGGATTTCGAAGGATCCATCTCGGTCCCACGAGCAGCTAGGGAACTACAAGTCCACCTAGACAGAGCCCCGCGTGCCTAGGTAAGCCTTATACAACTGAGGTGCGGCAGGTTCCCCCAGAGGTTGCTCGCTATCGACTGTTCCACCTCAACAGCCATGCATCTCATCAGCGCGCAGCACGCCTTGAGATTGAGGTTTTTTTTTTTTATAGAGGTTAATTCCATCCTCGCGATCCGGGCGGTCAAGCCAAGATCCCCATTCCCTGAGACACACAACGTTCCACCGCCGCGCCGCACGGTGGTCGCTGAAGTATGCTCAGAGGCTACGGTGACAGGGGACGGTCGGCGCTTACCAGTCCCCAGCTCAGGAACCCCGGGGTCGCCAAGCCCGTACCCAGCAAATGAATGCTGAGTCCCTGGGGGCTGTGGCAGATAGTTCAGCGTTTAAGGAACCATTTGCACTCGAGCACACACGATATTTAATTTACTGAACTTAAATTATATGCATCGATTTTTTAAGACAAGACAAAGCAAAACAAAGGAATTAACACTGCTCTCTTGTTTGCAAATGGCGAGCTTAATGTTAGTAGGTGACGCAAAGACTTATGCGGCATACCACGAAGGGTTAGGGATTTTACTAAGTTCACAGAGTTGGCTGAGGGATTATTGCAAAGGTTTAGGAAACAAAACAGTGCCAGACCTTTTAGAGAAAAATTGGGGAGGATGATGCAAGAAAACGGGTGAAACGGTAGAAGAATTTTCAGACAGAATTAGGAGAACGAATGCGCACATGTAAGAGTTAACGCGAGATGCGAGTGCAAATGAACTTATATTTAAAGAAGCAGAGAATGGAGCTTTAGACGCATTTTTGCGAGGGGTCTCGCCGGATACGGATGGAAAATCCTAGTGACTTAGCAGCAGCATTGTGCGTAGCTACACATTTGCAGAAAGTGGATAGCGCCACTAGAAGTCGCAATGACAAGAAAATTTTTTCGTCCTCCAAAGAGTGTTACCGTTGTGGGAAGCAAGGTTATTTTAAGGGACAATGTCGGGAACCACAGTGTTTCAATTGTCAGAAAATAGGGCAGAAGACATAGCAGTGTAAAGCCAAGAAACAGGTTAATGATACAGCAGGTAAAAACTGTTAAACGAAAAAGAGAGTGCTCCTGTCGTCGGGAGGCATTCCCAGCAAAAAGAGGTACTCAGAGTGCACGAAGAGGCGGATTGTAGTTTGATGGATCAGATAAAAGATAAGTGGCGAAGAGTTTTAGTGGATACTGGAGCGCATGTATCAGTTGTCAGTGTGGACCTTGAGGGCAATAAATCATTCGAAGCTCCGAGATACAGATTGTGTGCAGTAGGTGATAAAAATTAGATGCACCAGGGACAGGAGAGCTCAAGTTTAAGATAGGGAATGTGTGGTTCCGGGAGAAAATGAAGGTGTTGTCAACTGTGGGACAGAGATTTTCAGCGATACTTGGGCTGGACTTTCTGATTAAACATCACGCCAAAATTGATCTTTCGCAACATACGCTGGCACTCGATGGGAACTTGTTCTCAATGGGTACAGCCATTGCAAATGTTTCAGAGTCGCAAGGTGCACCGATAGCTAAGGTGATACCAGCTAAACTGCGTACAAGTGCATTAAAGGTGATTTCGTGTGACAAAGTACGAACAGGTACAGGGAAATTGATCTGGGTACCGGTGGATGTCGATGTGCCACAGCAGGGGTTATTCTTGGTAGAGCCACTACCGAATAATGAGGTTTTAGACAAAGCATTGCTTTATTTGTAGGAGTGTATCACGGGTAACGGAAATAAATGGGCAGTTTATGGTTCCGGTGAGTTAAGATAACTTCGGACGCGATGATGTCGATCTGCCGAAGGGATTAGTAATAGCCACAGTAGAGTTAATGGATGAAGAGGACATCGATAGTTCGAGGCTAGACTATGATGTAAAGCAAACCGTCAGCACATTTGCACTTTGTGACAAGGTAAATCATTTGAGAGGAAATGATTGTTCGGGTATGGAAACATTATTACTATAGTGTAAAGCTTTGTTTGAAGCGCAGGGTACGTTACCTGCTACACCGATAACACAGCATCGTATTCCGACAGGGAATCACGCTCCGGTGTATTGTAAACCATATGGACTACTGAAACAATTACAACCAGTGCTAGAGCAATTAATAGAGCAACAACTGGAGGATGGGATAATCCAGCACAGTAATAGTCCTTGTTCTAGTAGCGTGGTCCTAGTTCTGAAGATGACAACGGACGGGTCGAAAAAAATTCGCTTTTGTTGCGATTCCGAATATCACAGAAACGTTAGACAACCTAGGGCAGTGTAAATTTTCGTCCACTATGGATTTGCAAAGCTGTTATCACCAGATTGAAGGACAGGCCAAAAACAGCATTATGGCGCATTGTGGTCACTTCGAGTTTAAAAGAATGCCGTTTGGGCTAAAAAACGCTCCAGCAACATTTCAGACGTTGTTGGATGTAGTCCTTCACGGGTTGAAACCGAAAAAATGCGCGGTGTATCTGGATGACATAGTTTTTTCAAGAGAGATAGAGCAGCATGTGGAACAGTTAGAGGAGGTGTTTAAAAGATTAGAGGCAGCACGGCTAACATTAAGTTTTGACAAATGCCATTTTGCGCAAGTACAAGTAAATTATCTCGGGTATGTTATTAGTCAGGACGGGGTAAAGACAGATCCTCGTCTCACTTCTGCAGTACGAGATTTTCTGTTTCCACAAACAGTTAAACAATTACAATTGTATATTGGTCTTGCGAGCTATTATTAAAAATTCGTACAGGGGTTTGCAGAAATAGCGAGGCCACTTACTAAGTTGCTAAGAAAAGGTGTTACCTTCCAGTGGACGTCAGAGTGCGAGAAAGCGTTTCAAGAGTTGAAATGTATACTGACATCGGATCCAGTTTTGAAGTTTCCAGACTTTTCGAAGGAGTTTATACTACAGTGTGACACGTCTAATCACGCTCTTGGGGTTGTACTTGGGCAAGAAATTGATGGCAAAGAACATCCGATTGCGTTCATGTCTCGTCAGCTTAACAAGGCGGAACAAAATTACTCCACCATGGAGAAGGAATTGTTAGCGGCAATATACGGGATTTCGTACTTTCGATGTTGTCTGTACAGTAAAAGGTTTAAGGTTGTGACGGATCATTCAGCTCTGAAATGGTTATTAGGTCTGAAAGACCCAGCGAGTAGGCTAGTGAGATGGGCGCTGAAACTCAGTGAGTTCGATTATGAGCTAATACACAAGCCAGGTGTGAAACATACCAATGCTGACGCATTGAGCAGGAAAGTGGCAGTATTACAAGTAACAGAGGTGACTGAAGATGAGTGGAAAAGGGCACAAGCCGTGGATAGTAATTGGCAATTGTTCAGAAAGTAAACGCACTTCCTAGTACAGGACGGGTTACTTTGCAGGTCGACGAAATGCGGCCCGCGCGTCGTCGTACCAGCAGCGTTAAGATCTGAAGTTTTGCAATAGGTGCATGACCATTTTCTTTCAGGACATGGCGGGAGAAGAGCTACGGATAGGAGGATAGCGGAGAAGTTTTGGTGGAGGACACGACGTCAAGACGTGGACGAGTATGTCAGGAATTGTGTGTCATGCGCACAGTGTGCGGACTTGAGCCATCAAAAGATTCAGCTTCAAAGATTACCAGAGGCAGACAGACCTTTCCAACAAATCGGAATTGATGTATTAGACCCACTTAATAGGACTGCAGCAGGGAATAAGAATGTGTTAACAGTGATTGACCACTTTTCTAGCTATTTAGTCATGGTCGCATTACCAGATCAGAAAGCAAGTACGGTGGCACAAGCTTTAGTATGGGATACCTCAGTCCTTAATCTCTGATCAAGGTATTAATTTCACGTTGATCTGATGAAGCAGCTGTGTAAGTTACTGAAGGTAAAGAAACTACGGACTAGTCCATTCCATCCACAAGCAAACGGATGGATGGAGAGAGTGCGTCGCATGATTGCTAAGATGTTGAGTCACTATGTAAATAGTCAACACACCGACTGGGATGTGTACTTTCAATTCGTAACCAGTGCATATAATAGTAAGGCACATACGTCGACAGGACTGTCCCTGTACGAAGTGGTGTATGGGATGAAGATGCCATCACCTTTTGACATGCTTCGTCCAAGGCTGGGAGCGGAGGGCGAGCATGTAAGGCAATTTGCGAAAACCATTAAGGAGGTATGGCAGAGAGTTAGACGAGATAACATGAAAGCGTTGGAACGACAAGAACGGATGGGAGGTACAATGAGGAAGTTGCCACAGTACAGAGTAGGCCAATGGGTGCTACTAGGTAATCCGTATGCTCCAAAAGGGAGAACCAAGAAATTCACAAACAAGTTCCAGGGAACGTACCAGGTGGTGGAAATGACATCACCTGTCAATGTAAAATTACAATTGCCTACTAAGACAACAGTGGTTCACGTTAGTAGCGTTAAGGCGTTCCAGGGGGTAGTAGATTCATGTATATGTACTTCTGGCAGAAAGCGAAAAGAAGCGCCAGAAGCAGACAGTAAACTGGGTATTAAGTATATGTTGCGTTCGAGGGATGTGTAGTTAGCAATAATTATCATGTGTGTATTATTTTTGTGCACGGACTAGGGTTATTTTATTGGTATTAAAGAGTAGTTATGGGAGTTTTTTCCTTCTCTCTCCATTCTGTAGGTGACGCAGGATGGGTACAAGTGGATAGTATGGGGCGTAGTCCTCTGGCAGCTGACACAAGCTGGCCAGGTACAGAATATGCTGTTGCAAAGTGAGGTGTTGTTCGGGAAAGAACTGGATGTGGTCTTCACGAATCACGAGTGGACGCTTCAGCTGGCACTAAACATCCTGCAGGTAAGGAAAGAGATGCGGCAGCTACAGGAGCTGGTATCGAGTGTGGAAATGGTTGCATCTAAGAACGGAATATTACGGGACGTGCAAGAAGAGTACGAGGCTTTGGATAGGTCACGTAAGGAAATAAGGGAACAACTGCGTCAAGTCGTGAGCATGATTCCAGGGAGGAGAAAGAGAGTAAGAGGGGGTTGGTTGAATGCAGGTGGGAAGTTGCTGAAAACAATTTTTGGAACAGCGGTTAGAGACGATATTGAGGGTTTGAACAATTCTTTAACAGTTATTCGCGACAGGGAGGAAAGCATAGGGAAATTGGTGGATACACACACAACGGAGATACGGGGATTAGGTACAGAGTTGTTGAATGTGACACTTGTGGGGTGTGGGATGGCTAGGTGGCTACAGGGTTACTAGCATATATAGAACAAACACAGAAATTATTGAATACAGATCTGGAAGAGGTACAAACGCAATTGGATATAGTGGAAAGGAAGCTGGAATTGGCTAAATTGCTGCGGGAACTGTTTAACAGCATTGGCGATGCACGAGTGAGGATGGATGAATTGCAAGAGGCAGTACATCGTGCATTGGACGGGCAGGTGAGTGTGACGATGTCACCAGAAAAATTCAGACAGAGCCTGAAGCAGGCAGAGGGAGAGTTTCCAGAGGGGGTAGAGCACATAGTGCTGATAATTGAAGCGAGTATGTCACTTTATCATATGTCTAGGATTAAGGTAACAACGGATCTAGTTAAGATGTATATAGAGATAAGATTTCCAGTAACTAGTGTAAAGAGACAGTATCACTGTTACACGGTGCATCCTTATCCGATCAGATGGGAGCGCATGGGGAAGGGCGTATAGCTCAGGACACAGGAGGTTTTATTGATTTCTAAGGAGGGGGATACTCATGCTACTATGTCGAGTTTAGAGTTGAGTAGATGTCTAACGGAGTCAGTTTTCATTTGTCCATCATGAGTTTTTTTCCCGGGCAAGGAGTCGTGTGAGATCCACTTATTTAGGGCAGAAGCAGAAGCTTCAGAGTGTCGGAGAATAATAGTGAAGCCTACGCCAGATTTTCAGCAAGTTTGGAGGCATTGGCTGTTTTCAGTATTCGCTACGGAGAGAATATCAGCCAAGTGTTATGACAATGGGAATTGGACAGCAACCACAGAGATGGAATCACGGGACAGTGGTTTGCTAGTCAACAGGGCAAATTGTGACAAAGTGGGGGATCGTTTCAGCTTACCAGCGACAGTCACGGGAGTCATCAAGGTTACAGATACTCATCTGACGTTGTACTGGCCAGATGGGTCATTCAGCATCACTCCAGGAGAAAATTTGGCGTATATTAACAACACCTTGGATGCTATACTATTGCAAACGATAGATAAACTAGTTGATTTGGAGACAGGTCAAATTTCAATGCAGCAATTATTAAGGCATGTAGAGGAGTATGATACCAGGTGGAAACGTAGCATAGTGACCATTGGTATTTCAACCAGTACTATTACCATGTTGATTGTATTTATCAGTGTGGTATATGTCTTATTAAAACGGAGGTTTCAGCATGTTAATGCAAGACTGCTCCACGAGATTCCTGTAGAATGGATTACCAGTAGGACATGAGTCAGGGCAACCTGGATGTATATAGGGAAGAAGTAGTATACAGGATAGAACTAAAGTTAATGTATAGGGTAAATTAGGGGACGAATTTAATTTTTAGGAGGAGGCAGTGTTGCGGGCACATGTAGTAAGCGTTGCTTCACACAGAAGAGAATGGCAAAACAGACGCACTCCGGCGACCGAGGCGCTGCGAAGTAGGCAGGCACAAATAGCCTTGCTGACAAGAGTAGTCTACCAACAGGTTGACGCAAGGATACATACCGAGCGCCGAGCGAAGCCTGGAGAGTGCTGAGTAAGGGGAAGTGAGGCCAGCACGCTAAGTTATGCTGCAATATACTGCGGGAGTAATAACAAAAAGCTACCACTGAGGGTAAAACACGTCCTCCTTCTGGATATAAATAGTGGAGCGCAGGCAGCAACAGACAGAAGCCATTAGGAAGCAGTTCGGATCTGAGGACGGACGTGGTCCGTGACCAAATGTTCAATCTTCGTAGGTGACAATTTCAGAAGTCTGTTCCAGCTCGCAGGAGTCGTCTGTTAGCTGCCAGATGTCTACTTCAGCTCTGGACGTCGGCCCGAGTTCGGTCGGCACCCTGGCTGACTAACTACAGCGAGAACTTCCAGCAGGACCGGCCGCAGCGCGGTGTCGGTCACAGGCGCCGCCGGGGGACTGATGCCTGTAGTTCACGGCAACCCGGTTCCACGGCGCGTGGTCCATCTATGACGGGACCTCGAGGGCATCGCGACTGATGGTTTCCCAGCCACCGATGCAGCAGGCGTCGGCAGCTGACCTCACGGCGACGCGGCTCCTTGGGCGTGCCGGTACTGGGGCGCCGAGTGGCGACGAGTTCATCTCAACCACAGGGCATCCTGTCTTCAGCGGAACACTGGTGGCCTGAGGCTCCCGACTGCGATCAGGAGCGCGCATTGCGTGCATTGTTGGACAATCTACGCAGCAGCAGCCAGGTGGAGGGATCCGCAGGGCTGGGCAGGGACGACGAGGGAGACATTGTAAAGAGAGTTCAATAAATATTTGAACAACTCCACGCCGTCTCAGCCTTTGGCGCAGCCACTGTGTCTGCTGATAACAAGTGGTGCAGAAGTCGTAACACGTATGTAACTTTTAATTTCTTGTAAAATGTTTAGCATATATCCTTTTCCACTGGTGGGTGGATTTGGCAGCCATTATGTAATGTCGCTAAACTTGTTCTAACTGTGAGAAAATGAAGATAATTTCATGCCAGTGAAATTCAGATGTGGTTTAAATATTGTTTTGAAAATTTCTTCTGCCTGCTCGAATATATATTTCCTTTCACATGCCACATTTCAACGTATTAGCACCTGATAGAGTAAATGTATGGGATTCAGCTAGAGAATGATAAATTTGTGATCATATTAGGTCCTGTATTCTCTTGCATTTTCTCACATTAGTTTTTGGCGCGCAAAGAAGTGAGGATTCTGACTATCGTGACTAAAAGTTTACTTTTTAACGCGAGAATGAAGTTATCTCCATACGATCGCCGCTACTGTAAACTAAACAGAACAAGTGCTGAGTATTAGGATAAGAAGCCGGCAAAGCGGCCTCCCGTAGTCAGTCAAGTAAGTCTCAGTGTCTATAATAACAACAAAGAGTGTGAACCTTTGCAATGGAATCAACAGAACGGAAGGCCAGCCACTCGCCACGTGGTCACGTGATCTAGCACGAAAACAAAGCCCGTTTCACAAAGGTTGCAATTCAAAGAATCTTAATTCAACGCCCATATCACAAAGAAACAGAGAAGAAAAGCCCTAATACGAACAACAACCGATTTCTCACGTTTAACGGACGCAGGTCGGGTACAAAACACAGAATGATAAAGAAATCCTTAGATTTGGGGACGTAGCATCGGAAAAAATAATTATGAGCGTGCTTAAATGATCGATTTTCTAAGTCGGTCACGATATTGTAACCAATGAAGCTGGAGTTCAAAAAGAACACTCACAGTTACCGATACGGGACCTCGTAGTCCGATCACCAGTCATAAGCAGCAGCAGACTAGCACTGACCGACGATTCCTTGTCTTCGGAGGGGCACTGGGGGTGTCAGGTAGCCGACACTGGCGTCCTCCAACACTGGCCAATCAGGGGGCCCAGTGAGCTAGAAGAGAAATTTCAGAATTGATACGACAGCTTGAGAGACTAAGAAGAGGAACAACATTGTTCATCACCTAGCATTCAAACTGGTCCCACGTGCTCCCCATAGAACAACGATAGAGGCGGGAAAAGTGGCGCCATCGTGGCTACAATGAAACTGCTGAACTGACTGCACAAATAAAGTAGAATACCCTGCACTCATCCTATCTCACTAATTAGCGTGATACACTATGCGATCGGAAGTATCCGGACACTTGCCTTGTAATGCTGGACCATCTCCCTCACTTCAACCCCCCGACCCCCCGTTTCATAGGGTCATGTTCTAACGCCATCAGAGCGAGTAAGAATAACGAGGTTCACTTTTTGTACTTGTAAAACATCCTGTTTCTCATCTTTTGCTAATAAAGATGCAATACTAGTATCAATTTACTTTTATTTCAATCACTTGAAATTCCCCCCCCCCCCCCCCCCTCACATAGGAATAGTTTGCAAGTCACCTGTAAAATCATTGTGATTAGCAAGGTAATTAATTAATGCATTATGTCGGCGGTCTTTGTAAGGACGGAAGGATTTTACGTCTTTTCATGTTACGGCTGGGTTGGTTTATGCAGATCCGGTACTGGCGTTGCTCTTGCGGTACCGCTAATAGCCTAATCTGGACTCTTCCCACTTAGAGCAAGAGAGAGATCATGAATAAAATTTCCCTCGACGTGGTAAAAGTACGGTGCCTTATCCTGAATACGTGGTAATGAGTATTAGGGTTATCGAGTTGGGAACATTTTTATAGACGCATACGACGAAAATGCTAAACCGAAAAAACCCTTCCGCATTTGGTTAGTCTATTACAAGATTTCTCATCATTTCACATATCATCGAGAAAGATTAGGCACCGCTTTTAACGTCTTGTCTGCTAAATTAAGGCCGGATGAGGGAAGTTTGTAGGAATGTACAGAAGGCAAACACGAAGGTGCTAGAACGACAGGAACAGGTGAACAGAGGCATAGACAAGCTGTCTTAGTACTGCGTGGGACAATGGGTAAGTTACAAATCCCTGTATACCAGACACTAATATAAAGAAATTTTTAGCTAAGTACTAAGGACCTTACTAGATTGTAGAAACGACCTCACTGGTCAATGTGAAGGTCCAGTTTACACAAAAACGTCTGTTATACACGTGTGTCGCATGACGCCATTTAAAGGAATGTTAAAGGGGATACTGCACGTATCGACAACCAACCAGGAGAAGAAAGCTACAATAGGTAATAAGCAGGAACCTGGAATTGGTGAGACACATATGGTGCATGATGTGCCATATAGGTCGAGGTCACGTAAGTAAGCTAAATGACTGAGTTTTTGGGGGTGTTTATGGTGAGTGTATAAGAGTGTACACCGATCAGCCAGGACATTATGACCAGTGACCTGCGATACTTATAAACTCATCCAGATGACAGTAGCATCACCTGTCGAGAAATGACTGTTAGTCAGACACACACATGAGGAATGTAGTATCAGTGAGCTTGCTATCTGTGTGCAGGATGGAGAATGCGCGTCATCTACCCAGTTTGACTGAGGGCAGATTGTGGTGGCCTGGAGGTTAGGGCATAAGTAGTTCGGAAACTACACGACATGGCAGGTGTTCGAGGAGAGCTGTGATGAATGTCTACAACAGGTGGTGGAACCAAGGTGAGACCTTGTGCAGACGTTGGTGAGCTGGGCGGCCTCCCCTCATTACAGATGTCGGACATCATACGCTGTGCAGACAGGTAAAACAGGACAGGTGGCGAACTCTGGCGGAACTGACATAAGTCTGTAATGCTGGGCAGATTGCAAGCATGTCTGAACACACAGTACATTGAACACTCCTAACAATGGGCCTCTGCAGCGTTGGCCCGTGATTGTGCCAAATACGACTGAAACGGCATTGCGACCATCAGCACTGGACGTTGGAGCAGTAGCAGAGAATTACATGACCTGATGAATAGCGATAACTTCTTCATCATGCCGATGGAAGGGTGCGAATCCTCCATCTTCCAATAGAACACCTCCTTGACACCTGTACTGCAAGAGGAGACAAGCTCGCAGTGGCTCCATTGTGGTCTGCGGAACATTCACATCGGTATCCATGGGTCCAGTAGAGCTCGTAAAAGACACCATGATGCCGAAAAAGTATCGTACACTGGTCGCAGGCAACGTGCACCACTTCATGACGATCACGTTTCCTGATGGCAGTGGCATTTTTCAACAAAATGTGCCACATCACAGGGCCAGAAGTGTGATGGAATGGTTTGAGGAGCACAGTGGCGCCTCCCAATTGATGTGCTAGACCCAGGACGAAAAGTTAGAATTACTGCAGGCCACTGTCCTATCCCAAGGTCAGTCAGCCCTCATGTACCAAAGCTAAGGCACAAAGGCCAGAACTAGAAAATGCGAGCAGGTTTTGCAGGCTACTCAGTCATCCCATCTCTACCATGCAGAAATGACTTTGTACACGCCAAACAAGAAACCTGACAAAAAAACAACATATGTGACACAACCACACAGGCCAATCTCAAGAGTCACCAACTGACTCAACAATCTCAGCCACCTCAACATTCTCAGTCCGACTACCAGCCAGGTACTCATTGTCAAACAAACGATTCTGAAGTTTGATGTGAACATTCAACCTAGAATTGTTATCATTAAAAATCTGGACCCCAAGGAAACTACTAAATCTTTTCATGTCTTCACTGAAACAGTTCAACCTAGCGTAATTTGTGACTGACACTAATTTTAGAATGAACCAAGTCAGACTCAGCACTTGCGAAACTGATTTTGAAATCAAACTAAAGAAAACAACTGGGACCACATACAGACTGGGAGCAACTATCAACTCACGCAGTAAATCGCAACCTGAATGGAAACCACGTGGACCCTTCCTAAGTGGCCTCATTAGTAGTGTCGATCATGATGTCACCAAACAGGAAGTCGAAGAGTAACTAAAGATGCTGGGATACTCATTCAAAAAAAGCAACCCGCATCTACTCACGACTCACCAAACGACCCAGCAAAAAATTACGTGTCATCTATGATTACAAGGAAACCTTAGAGAAACTGCTTTCATAGCATTTCAGGATGCACTGCGTACTACATAAGTTTCAACTACACAATCCACTCCATTCGCAATCCAAACAATTCAAAGAATGCAACAATTTTCAACAGGCCTTCGAAAAATGTCGCAACGAATCCAAATGTGGGAAGTGGAGTGGATCTCAGCTGATTTTCAGTGCAAATTTTATTCTAAAAACCTGACTGCAGCAATTGTAATGATACTCACCTCGCTAACGATCTAAATTGCTCAAAATGCCAGGACCAACCCATATCCACTGTGAACCGTGATTTATTTTCAAAGAATATTCTTAAGGATTTATTTTATTTACTAGCTATTCATCAAGAACATTAACACATTTAATCACACTATGTAAGAATGTAAGTAGTTGCCAGGGAGTAACTGCTGAAACATAACCAAATTCCTTTCAACAAATGGGAATTTCATTCACTTTAATAGTGCCTAAAAGCAATTTTATAAAAGAAACATATTTAAAATTATAATCAGAAAGCACCCTCTAAACATCAAAGTTACAATTTATTCATAGGTAGAAAGAAACAAGTTTTGACTGTATGAGCTTTCGGGCAGAGAACCTTGCCGCTCCCTTTTGACTCAGCCGTAGTTACGACCGCTCAAAACAGACTCTGAAAGACTACACTGGTGCAAATCTGCAACACACCAGATTACTTTAAACTAAGAGTTTTAACAATTTACACAAGGACACAAACTATGCACCCCCTGTACGAGGGATGAAAATGGTACAAAACACTAACAATTAAAATATTAACCTTGCCACTGACGGTGCAACTAGATTTTAACTTATAAGAAAAGTCTTACGGTGAAAGGTGTCGACATTATTTACTAAAATGGTCATTTAAATAAAAGGCCATGAAATGCAATCTTATGTAAAATTCTACAAGGTTGGCCAGACAATAATTAAGATGCTCCGCCGGACACAGATACCGCCTCTCAAGATCATAGGCAATAATATCAAAATTTCCCAAGATCAAAACATATTTGAGGTATTAAGTCGTTACTCTCCAAGCAATAAATTCGTTAACACACCAAATCCGACACATATGACAGAGGCAGCTACTAACGTACGGTAGATTGATAGGGAGATTACCGAACTACCCGAACAGCAGGTTCCGCTAACCCGCCCCTATTCCACAAGGGAAAAACTGACCACCCAATTTATAAACAAACGGAAAAGAATGGTGGGACAACCCCAAAGCAAAACTGCCGGCGACCTCACCAAGAAAACAAATAGAATTTAACAAGAGTAAATCAAACAACATATCACCAATCACTTAACTTCTAATAAACTGCGATTTCTCGAGAAGACCTGGCGCAGAACCCCCAAATAGCTCTCCCGAACCGTCTCCTGCCAGCCGCTTCAACGGACGCAGGAAGACGCGCCGATCTCCGCTCTCACGGCGTCGCAGCTCGCACCGGCCAGACTGATGTCGTGGGTTGACTCCTGTTGCTCTCGTGTCGACCGCGAAGTCACTGCCCCTCGCTATACGCCGTGGCCCACTGGACTCACGTGGCGACCTCACATGCGCCGACGCTTAAGACGGACAAGTCATCTGGTGTCCTAATGCGCGACCGACCAACCCATCGATCCAACCGCCAATGACCATTGCCTGAGGAAACTCGAGCAGACTGGCGGCCTAACGTGCAGACTCAGATGCAGGAACTAAGCCCCGACCGGGTGACCACTCGCTGAGTTCTCTTACTGGCGGAGTGGAAAGACTCTCATCTTGCCGGCTTTAAGGGTTGATCCGAACGACAGACATACTAGCCCCCCGAACAACAGACAGACACTAGCTGCCTAACAAATGCGGACGAGAGACTGACCCAGACTCCGACTGGCGAGCTCATAGCGCCCCTTAAATACACGTGAACAGGCAACCTTTCCCCTTTCCCACCAAATGGAGACACCAAAGCTGCGATTGCCACAGCGGCGTCACCGCCAGGAACGGAGAGCGACTGCTTCACATTACACGCTGCGGCGCGCTCTTCAAAACAACAATTTTTACCACGGCTCACACTGACAGAAGAGATAAGATCAAGTGCACTGAAGAACCACCTTACCCCACGCTGAATGCTTACAAACTGGAAACTTTCTGCGTGTGTTCGCCGCTGCACTACTCAACATTCTACCGGAACGTAGATCCCTCATTACTGAAACGATAAAAACAATTTGCAGAAAGGTTCTGCGAAACCAACATCAAAAAAAGGTTTGCATCACCCCAGTTCCTAGAACTCCTGAAGATAGGCGTTGACTGTGGATATTGTATCACACAGTCCTTTTGACTGTTCAGAAATGTCACTAAACTCGCCCAAAATGTAAACAATCATGCACGAGCAGCGCCTATTAGCCCAGTCATTCCACCAGGAAGGAGGTACACGGCTCTTGTTGTCTGTAGTTCAGCCAAGCCTAGACAGTCAATACAGCTGTTCGATTGCGTCGGCATTGTTACAAGAAGGACTCTCAACAAGGGAAGTGTCCAGGCGTCTCGGAGACATTAGACATTAAGGAGATACAGAGAGACAGGAACTGTCGATGACATGCCTCGCTTAGGCCACGCAGGGGCTACTACTGCAGTGGGTGACCGTTACCTACGGATTATGGCTCGGAGGAACCGTGACAGCAACGCCACCATGTTGAATAATGTTTTTCGTGCAGCTACAGTACATCGTGTTACGACTCAAACTGTGCGCTACTTCACTCCCGACGTCCATGGGGAGGACCCTCTTTGCAACCACGACACCATGCAGCGTCGTGCAAATGGGCTCAGCAATATGCCGAATGGATTGCTTAGGATTAGCATTACGTTCTCTTCACCGTTGAGTGCCGCATATGCCTTCAATCAGACAATTGTCAGAGACGTGTTTGGAGACACACTATCCAGCGGGTACAGCAAGGTTGAGGTTCCCTGCTGTTTTGGGGTGGCATTATGTGCAGGCGACGTAGGCCGCTGGTCGTCATGGAAGGCCCCGTACCGGCTGTACGATACGTGAATGCTATCCTCCTACCGACAGTGCAAGCATATCGGCAGGATATTGACGTGGCATTTGTCTTCATGGACGACAATTCGCAGCCCCATCGTGCCAAACTTGTGAATGACTTCCTTCAGGATAACGACGTCGCTCGACTAGAGTGGCCAACATGTTCTCCATACATGAACCGTATCGAACATGACTGGGATAGATTGAAAAGGGCTTTTTAGGGACGATGTGACTCACTAAACACTCTGAGGGATCTAAGCCGAATCGCGGTTGAGGTGTGGGACAATCTGTACCAACAGTGCCTTGATGAACTTGTGGTGGTATGCCACGACGAATACAGGCATGCATCAGTTCAAGAGGTGGTGGTGGGTTTGAAGTTTAAAGAGACCAAACTGCATGGTCATTGGTCCCTTGTTCCATTAAAACGGAAAACGTACCAGATACCACAGGAGTTCGAGAGGGACAAATAGAAAAAAAACACAAAACTGAACACACCAAGGACAAGAGAAGACAAGAAGACCACAGACAAACAATAAACAGGCAGAAGAGCTTAAAACAGTAAAGCAGATGACCCGGGCTGGCTGATCACGAGGCTGAAAAATGATGAGCCAGCCACTCTGCAACACATTAAAATCTCTAAACCAAAAGGACTAGGATAGAAAGCACAGGGAGACAAAAAAACAGGAAATAAAACTTAAACTGAAGAATAAAAACCAGCATCACGTATAAAATGTAAAACCAAGTTAGCCGTGGAGGCATCGTCGCCTAAAATAGAAGGAAGGGAGTCAGGGAGATTAAAATTCCGTCTTAGAGCGGTGAGATGTGGACAGTCCACCAAAAGGTGGGCCAATGCCAAACCAGAGCTGCAGTGACAACATGGTGGGGCCTCACGCCCGAGAAGATGGCCATGCGTCAGCCAAGTGTGGCTGATGCAAAGGTGGCAGAGGACCACAGAGTCCCTATGAGAAACCCGCAGAGAAGACTTCCACTCATTTGTGCTCTCCTCGATGGCGCAGAATTTATTGGGCATAGCTAAGCTGCGCCATTTAGCACCCCAAATCCTGAGAACTTTGCAGCGTAACACCAATAGGAGGTCAGGTTCGGGTATGTCAATCTCCAGAAGCGGCTTACCAGAGGCCTGTTTGGCCAGGCTGTCAACAAGCTCGTTTCCCGGGATTCCGATATGCCCCAGGGTCCATACAAAGATTACTGATCGACCAGATCGTTCGAGGGCATAAACTGACTCCTGGATGGAAACTACCAGAGGATGGCGTGGGTAGCAGTGATCAATGGCCTGTAAACCACTCAGCGAATCACTGCATACCATGGACACACCGAGACAGGAGCGAATATGCTCAAGGGCATGAGAGATGGCCACCAGCTTGGCAGTGAAGACACTGCAGCCATCCAGCAAGGAGCGCTTTTCGACATGGGCCGAGTGAGCATAGGCAAAACTGAAGCGACCATCAACCAGCGAGCCATCAGCATAGATGACTTGAGAACCCTGGTATTCGTCAAGGATGGATAAGAAGTGAATGCGGAATGCCTCAGGAGGAACAGAGTCCTTGCGAAAGCGTAATAGGTCCAGCCGTACTTTTGGCCAAGACATAAATCATGGAGGCATTTGTGTATGGACCCGCATGAGACGCTGGAAAGGTAAGGACTCGAGTTCCAACAGTAGGGAACGAACACGCACCGCGATCATTATCCCTGACTGGGGCCGCCATTCCGGGAGATAAAACACAGTGCTCGGATACTGAGGAGAGCTATGGACGTGCGCTACATAGTGGGCGAGCAGTTGGCGGCGCCTGATGTGCAATGGAGGGACTCCAGCCTCCGCTATGAGACTGGCCACTGGACTCGTTCGAAAAGCGCCCGTCCTAGACGGACCCCGCAGTGGTGGATCAAGCAGCTTTAAGGCCGAGGGGCTGATGAAACATACACTACACTCCCGTACTTGAGTCGTGACTGAAGTAGGGCTTTGTAAAGCCGCAGCAATGTAGAGTGATCTGCCCTCCAAGTGGTGTTGCTCAGGCAGCGGAGGGCGTTTAGATGCCGCCAGCAATTTCGCTTAAGCTGACGAATGTGGGGGAGCCATGTTAGTTGGGCGTCGAAAACCAGTCCTAAAAAGCAATACGTTTCGACTACCCGTAGTAGATGGCCATCAAGAAAAAGGACAGAGTCAGGGTGGACTGTCCATCGTCGACAGAAGTGCAAAACGCAGGTCTTGTCGGCAGAGAAGTGAAACCCATGGTCGAGAGCCCATGACTGCGCTTTCTGAATGGCTCCCTGTAGTTGGCAACACCAATGGTTGAGGAACTGAAATAAAGGCAGAAATCGTCAGAGCATAAGGAGGGTGACATTGACGGCCGTACAGCTGCTGCTAGGCAATTTATAGCGACCAAAAACAGTGGAACGCTCAATACAGAGCTCTGTGGGACACCATTCTCTTGGATATGGGAAGAGCTAAAGGAGCCTCCTACTTGAACACGGAAGGTACAGAGGGAGAGAAAGTTCCATATAAAAATCGAGAGCGAGCCACGGAGGCCCCACTCGTGCAGCGTGGCAAGGATGTGGTGGCACCTGGTCGTGTCGTAGGCCTTCCGTAAATCAAAAAAGACGGCAACCAGATGTGTGCGCCTGGAAAATGCCGTGCGGACGGCAGACTCAAGACACACCAAATTATTTGTCGTTGAGTGACCTCAGCGGAAATACCCTGGGATGGAGCCAGAAGGCCCTGAGACTCCAGGAGCCAACACAACCTCTGGCTCACCATACATTCAAATAGTTTGCAGAGACTGTTGGTGAGGGTCATGTGGCAGTAGCTGTCCACCCGCAGTGGGTTCTTCCCAAGTTTCAAAATGGGGATTACAATGCTTTCCTGCCATTGCAGTGGGGAACTCACCCTCAATCCAGATACGGTTTTAAAGGTCTAGGAGGCGTTGCTGGCAGTCCACTGAGAGGTGTTTGAGCATCTGACTGTGGATGCGATCGGGCCCGGGAGCCATATCAGGGCAAGCGGCTGGAACACTTTGGAATTCCCAGTCACTGAACGGAACATTGTACAGTTCGGGGTGGCGCATGTGAAATGAAAGGCTCTGATGTTCCAACCACTCTTTCACGCAGCAGAAGGCCAGTGGGTAATTCGCAGAAGCGGAACTCAGCGCAAAAACGGTTTGTAATTGAGTCGTAGTCAGTACAGACTGCTCCAATCAGTGAAAGCGCAGGTACACTGACAGGGGTCCGATAGCCAAGAGGTGCCTAATCTTGGCCCAAACCTGCGATGGAAAGGTACAGAGGCCAATGGTGGAGATATATCTTTCCCACCACTACTGCTTGTGTTGGCGAATGATGCAGCGGGCCCACGCATGGAGCCATTTAAAGGCGATGAAGTGTTCCATTGAGGGATGCCGCCTGTGATGCTGGAGCATCCAACTGCGATCTTTAATCGCCTCAGCTATCTCTGGCGACCACCGAGGCATAGTCCTCTGCCGAGGGGACCCAGAAGAACAGGGAATGGCAGATTCTGCGGCAGTAACGATGCCGGTGGTGACCGAGTGAACCACCGCATCAATGGCGTCATTAGAAAGAGGCTCAATAGTGACAATGAAAGAGAGCAAGTCCCAGTCAGCATTATTCCTAGCCCATCTGCAGGGGCGCCCAGAAGAGCGACGCTGTGGCAGTGACAGAAAGATCAAAAAGTGGTCACTACCACACAAGTCGTCATGCACACTCCATTGGACAGACACTAAGAGGCTAGGGCTGCAGATCGAAAGGTCGATGGCTGAGTACATGCCATGCGCTGCACTGAAATGTGTGAAGGCACCATCATTTAAAAGGGAAAGGTCGAGCTTTGCCAATACTTGCTCAACGATGCTGCCTTGGCCTGTTGCCACTGATCCACCGCACAGAGGGTTATGGGCGTTGAAGTAGCCCAGTAACAGGGGGCGGCAATTGGGCTATCAGCGCAGCCAGGCCATGCTGTGGACATCACCATCCTGTGGAAGATACAGACTGCAGACGGTAATAGGCATCCACACCCGAACAGCAACAGCCTCTGAAGGCGTTTGTTGAGGAACAGACTCGCAGTGAAGGGAGTGGAGGACATAGATGCAGATGCCACCAGATACCCTTTCATAAGATGCCCAGTTCCTATAATAACCCCGACAGCCATGGAGGACAGGGGTTTGCATTGCCATAAACCAAGTTTCTTGAAGAGGAATTCAGAGGAAAGGGTGAAGGCTGAGAAGTTGTCAGAGCTCAGCGAGATGGTGGAAGAAACTGCTGCAGTTCCACTGAAGGATGACATTGTCCATGGCCGAGAAAGGCGTGAAGGGACCGGGGAGGCAGATTACGCTGCTGGGTCACCTGCTGCCACCGACTGAGCACCTGTGCGAGTGCTGTTCATTGTGTCTGAGGGACTGGCGAGATCTAGGTCCACAGCAGAAGCCAGAATCTACACCTCATCCTCTCATGTACAGTTTGAAGGTTGCAGTGGGGTGGGTTCCACAGCAAGTTCTTTGGCCTTAGAGGTCTTCCCCTTGGACTTCTATCGCTGATCCTTGAGTTTCACTGGCTGGGAGGGCTTCACCGATTCAGTCTCCAGGACGGAGGTGGATCACAAAGCCCTATGACCAGCTGCTTGTGGGCGTTTATACCACTGTCGGGCGTCACCCTTCCTGCTTGTGGAAACCTGGGAAGGGAGGGACCCAAGGGACCCCTTGCAAGCGAGAGGAGCCGAAGACGTTGGACGCTTCTCTGGCTTAGTAGCAGGGACGGACATCCCAGATGGGTGGGGTGGGGTCGGGGGGTATCGCTCCTGAGGTAGGCGACTCAGGAGCAACACGGTGGGTAATGCCCCCCCATGGGAAAGGGAGCATGTGGAGTTGTACGGCTCGGCGATCCGGCTGGAATTCTCTGGACTGATTGGGCTAGCACGATTGTTGTAGCAGCGGCATATGAAGAAGTCATTCGCACAGGATGTAGTCAGTCATGTTTACTCTTAGCCTCAGTATAGGTCAGTTGGTCCAGGGTCTTATATTCCATGATTTTTCGCTCTTTCTGTAAGATCCTCCAGTCTGGCGAGCAAGGTGAATGATGCTCTCTGCAGTTGACACAGATGGAGGTGGGGCACATGGAGTATTGGGATGTGATGGGCAGCCGCAATCCCGACATGTGAGGCTGGAAGTACCACGGGAAGACATATGGCTGAACTTCCAGCACTTAATGCATCGCATCGGGGGAGGGATATAGGGCTTGACATCACAGCGATACACCATCACCTTAACCTTCTCCGGTTATTTATCGCCCTCGAAGGCCAAGATGGAGGCACTGATAGAAATCTGATTATCCTTTGGACCCCGATGAATATGCCAGACGAAATGAACACCTCAACGCTCTAAATTGACGTGCAGCTCGTCATCAGACTGCAAAAGAAGGTCCCTATGGAATATAATACCCTGGACCATATTTAAACTCTTATGGGGCGTGATGGTAACGGAAACATCCCCCAACTTGTCACAAGCAAGTAACCTTCATGACTGGGCAGAGGATGCCGTTTTTATCATTACTGACCCAGAGTGCATTTTGGACAAACCCTCCACCTCCCCAAACTTGCCCTGTAAATGCTCTACGAAGAACTGAGGCTTTGTGGACATGAAAGACTCCGCATCAGCTCTCGTACAAACTAGGAACTGGGGCGAATAACTGTCACTGCCATCCTGAGACTTACGTTCCTGCCACAGTGTGGCCAGGGAGGGGAACGTTTTGGGATCGTATTTCTGAGCGTTAAATTGAGCCTGAGAACACTTAGAGAGTGCTGGCGGCTGGCCACCAGCGAGAGATGATGTACTTAGTCCGCAGCTCGTAGTTGTGCGGTAGCGTTCTCGCTTGCCGCGCCCGGGTTCCCGGGTTCGATCCCCGGCGGGGTCAGGGATTTTCTCTGCCTCGTGATGACTGGGTGCTGTGTGATGTCCTTAGGTTCGTTAGGTTTAAGTAGTTCTAAGTTCTAGGGGACTGATGACCATAGATGTTAAGTCCCACAGTGCTCAGAGCCACTTGAACCATTTTTTAGATGATGTACCACGCTTCATTGCGGGTCATCCGCCCTGATGCCACTCACTCAAACCAAGGGCCCTCCCCATGGTCGCCACCCAGCCTCAGCAAGGGCCACCTGGCAGGATGGCCATTGCCGAGAGTCCCAATGCCCCATGGAGATAGGCATCTACTCCTTGGCATACGTGGGGAGTTAACGGCGCTGGTATCAGCAGAGCGGTCCCTGTGTTGTCAGAGGGCTACAACCAACGGGGTACATGGTGGCTACCGTACTGGATATTAGGTGCAAGGAAGTCCATGGTCGTCGTCTCCGCAAAAGGCAACACTGCACAGTGCATTGTGGAAATCGCACCCAAGAGATGGAGAATGAGCGGGACAGCAATGAGACGACGAGAAAGCTGGCGAAAGGTCTCAGTGCACGATGGACACAATGCACCACGTAAGACGCCCTTCCCCAGTTGGTTCGCTCTTCGGAAGAATTTGGAAATATGGTTGTCAAACCCGATAGGGGACCATCACAAACAGGTCGAAACGTTTGAGGCTCCTTTGAGTCGCCTCTTACGACAGACAGGAATAGCACAGGCCTATTCTAACCCTGAACCCGCAGGGGGTTCAGTTCAAGAGGTCGTGCTACTCGGTATTAGAGGTACCCGTGTGTACAGCAATCTGGACCACCACCTCTGAAGGTCACGCTGTATGGTGGTACAACATGCAATATGTGGTTTTAATGAGCAGTAAAAAGGGCGGAAATGATGTTTATAAGGATCTCTATTCCAATTTTCTGTGCAGGTTCCGGAACTCTCGGAACCGAGGTGATGCAAAACGTTTTTGATGCGTGTAGGTGAAAATTACGCAGGTGTGGAGCAACATACACATCTACATCTGCAACACGTCAGACTCATCTGCCCAAGTCTAGCCTATTGCTACAACCTAAAAATTTGGTAATCTTTTCACATTCACTTTCAGAAAAGACAGCGATACTATATGCTTTGTTCACGAGAATGGTTTTTCTGTTAAAGATGAGCTCCTAGAAAAATTAATTCTGGAATGAAACATTACATTTATTGGAACTACTGAAACCAAATGCATCACCATAGACATAAGTCTTCCCGATTACATATGCCACGGGTCACAATCCCAAAACAGGCAGAGGAAGATGTACACAAGGAAGAGCCACCTTCTTTCATACAAAAGAACTGGCTGTTATAAGACCTCATTTACCGGAAAACATGAAGACACAACTAGCTATTGTCGTAAAAAGTAGGAAAACATAGGCAACCAATCTTCGTGGAAACCGTATATGTACCTTCCACTAGGGATCTACCAATACATCTCTGATTACATTTCGATACTTGGCCCAGAAATCATCACAGGAGAGCTTAATACCAGATCCACTGTTGCTGGCGAAGGAACCAACAACAAAAACTGCAATTTCCCCACTGCACCTCTAAACAACAGTGTAATCCACTTCGATAATAGTTCAACTGCTTTCGTCAATTACGCTGGAACCTCCGTAATAGATAACATTATTTGCACAAGGCAAATGGCTAGTCATTGTAATGACGTTGAAATAGGTGATAGCATTACCAGATACCACCTCCTCATGATAAAAAAAAAGACATCAGTTATCCATGTCAAAAATGACAACCACAACTGGAAAACTATCATCGACTCCAAAAACCTTAATACAGAAAACACTAGAACAAAATTTGTAAGCAAGAAATACAAGACGACAGCAATTAAACCCTTGTCAGCTGTAACCAGCTTTTATTAATAAGGCACCAAAGAAAACCATCAAAGAACTTGAGGACAGGCTGAGGGGTGGTGGCACGCCACTCTCACACTTTAACAACACTGTCAGTCAGATTGACGTTCATGTTTTAGGTCATGACCTCTGTGTTCCCCAGTACTACATTTTCTATGTGTGGTTTATGACTTTTTTACTCGGGGATATTGTGGGCACAGTGTTCTTATCATTGCATGTGCAACCTGAAGAGAACGTGTACCCAAGCAGCCACAGTGGAGGTGACAGAGAACAGGGGAGAGGTGAATTTAGGACCAAAATGCTGAGTGCAGTGACCTGTCTTTGTGAGTGATTTTGGGAAGCAGCGCCAGTGAGTCGTACTTGCAGAGAGATTTCTGACCGAAGCCCTCTCCTCCTCCCACTTAGGACCAGACTGAAGGGCGCCGGTTCATAAAACATTTGTCTTCGGCCAAGTGACGGTGATAAGCTAGCAGAAAGTGGGTGGAGGAAGCCATGTAAGAAAGACTGCTGCATACTGAGCTATTGTGTAAACAGTGTGAAGGTCATAAAGGTCTGTGCATTCTCATGTTAGATCCTGGGACGATACTGACAGAACAGCTGGTGTACCTGTCTACAGGAGGAAAGACTGTAGGTCCCCCTGACGCCAGGAGCTCGCCATGTTCATTTAGCCAGCGCCAGAAACATATTTGATGGGCACGGCTATTTGGGAAGCTTAACACCATTCTTTCAGAAATTGGAAAGGTTTAGCGTGGAAAGATTAGATCTCCCCGGCAATGAGGGATATGACCTCGTGTAGGCAGATGCTTTTTCGCCAAAACATGGCCATGCTTACCCTGATAACGACACCTCCCTAGTCTGAAATCATCTTCTTTCGGACAAGGGAAATTTGGAGTCGCTGATTGGCTCCCCTCGTCATGTGCAAAATGGAGGCTTGCTCAGCAAGCGCGGGAACACCCTAGCTATGTGTGGATTGGTTACCAGGCCAATAGGAGAGTCAAGAGGGAAGATTCAATGAACAGTGGATAGTTCGCTTGGTTTCTGCAATGTGAGGCGGTTTGGTTTTTGCTGATTCGGCTCCCGTACCGGGGCTTCGCGGAAATTGATTGTGATTCTTTGCCTTCGTCGTCGTCCGATCTTTCCCTAGTGGAGAACTTCGGGCCTTTCCATAGTGGGTGAGGCCTGTTGTCTGTATCTTGTGGTGGACTAAGAGTCAGTGTCAGTTTCCAGCTGTACTGACAGTGGAACTGCATATCACATTGCACATATCGTGCGTCATGAGGGTGAACGCATTCGTCCTGAGTCGGTCGTCTGACGTTTGATAATTCCAGTACACACCGTGGCGCCTGTGGGTCAGATTGATTTGGCCAGAACAGTGAACGGACGCACCTCACACTAAAATCTGCCGGGGTTTCAGTGGCCTGAAAGGGAAGTTTCCCGCGTTCTGATAATCAGAATGCCAGACCGCTCACTTCGCACATTTTCGCGGACACGTCAGAACACTACAGCTGCCGAGCGAACCGCTCCTCGCCCACAGCGCGCCGTTTCCTGCTGCCGCCTGAATCAAAGTCAAAGGGCGAAACATTGCTGCGCCGGTGGAAGTTTGTTAAATGGTATTCACAGCTTCCCGTTATCAGGTGAACCACAGTTTGTGGTATACTTGGTCGCAGTTTATTCCATTTGAATAAAGTTGGGTTCCAAATGGCTCTGAGCACTATGGGACTTAACATCTATGGTCATCAGTTCCCTAGAACTTAGAACTACTTAAACCTAACGAACCTAAGGACATCACACAACACCCAGTCATCACGAGGCAGAGAAAATCGCTGACCCCGCCGGGAATCGAACCCGGGCGCGGGAAGCGAGAACGCTACCGCACGACCACGAGCTGCGGACCAATATAAAGTTGGGCCCCACAGTGCATTCATATCAACGAAGTCATACTGCGTTGTAAAAGGATTGATTCAAGGGAGACTTTGTATAGCTTCCGTCCCAATGTATGCTTTGCCAAACAAACATTATTCCCTTTTCTGATCTGTGTTTGTCATTTTTGTTTAAGCTTCATCAGATAGTTGTACTTACAAAAGGACTAATAAAATTTGTCATTATTTTGTAAACTTAAATATGCCACAGTTCTCATTCATACTTCCTCAACTCTTCACTGCTTTTAGTTTATTGTGCTGGTACATGGGTACACAAGCAATTGAAGGCTAAGTCTTCTTACATTAATTAATTTGATTATTAGTTTGCGTTGTGAACGTGTCCAGGAGTCTTAGGCAACAAAACTGCTATGAGTACATTCACTAATTTCATATACAAAATTATGGATGAGCTCACGATTTGGAGGTTATTGAGAAGATAATACATTTCTTTGCGTGAAGATAATAAGATTTAGCATCACTCATGAGTATATTTATGATTAAAGCAAGCGACTACATGCACAGGCTTCCTACACGTATTCTTAACATAATCAAAGAAAAGAGAAAATTATGTAGCCAAATTAAATTGCACCCTAATGAAATGGCTAAACAGCAATGGAACCATCTTAACAATCTAGTTAGGTCAGAGATTTGTCGACTCGGGGCAAACAGCTGGGAACATCAGTTGACCAACGTAACTCCACTCTGTTTTGGATTACATTCAAGAGAATCAAGGGCAAAACCGTCACCGAAGAACCGGATTTACAATTCGATGAGGACATCACGGTGGACGAAAGGGAGACGGGCGAAATATTCCTCTATTTACTCGAAAAAATACACGACCATCCACAGACCACCAAATTTGACGACAACCACGAGGAAATTATTAGTAGGGAACTTCATTCACTTCTATACAAAAATATCACACCAGCCGATCATCCACTACTGACCGAAATAACAGAATATACTAAGTGGCAAAAATACAGCCCCTGGCAGTGATGCGATTGGACGATTACACCTTAAACTACTTCTACCGCAGAGACTTGTTCAAGAACTAAAACTTATATTTAATTCAGCCTTAACTCAAAACAACTTTACCATTCCAGTGGAAACGTACACATATTATCATGATTCCGAAATGTGGACAACGCAAGAACAATCCTTACTCATAGATACTTACCACGTTACTTCCAATAATGTGCAACACCTTGAAAGAAATACTTAATAAGAGACTACAACAGTTTGCAGAAGACAACAGCGTTATACCACAAGAACAAGCTGGTTTCAGAAAGAGTGACAGTACCGTTGATCGATTATTAAGACTATCAATATAGCAGAAACCTGCAATTTAACAAATGCGACTGATATCCTCTTTCTGGACACAGAACGTACCTTTGATAAGATATAAAATGCGCGTTTTCACAAAATGCTAAAGTGAAACTGGCCACCTGAATTGGTCCAATTTTTAGCTAACCTCAGCACAAACAGAAGAATAGGAGTTGGTGTCAAAAATCGTCCTTCTCCACAGCCAAGGCGGGAGTCCCTCAGGGTGCCCTCATGTCCACTTTATGTACGATATATACAGCGGACATCCCAGTACCTAGGTGACAGAATGAAGACATGGTCCCGTACGCTGATGACACCATTTATTGGTGTCATGCATCCACCTGGGATGCAATTAATGAACGAGCCAACAGCTACATCAACAAACTTAAAACCTGGCTCAGTAAATGAAGAATCCGACCTAATCCAACCAAAAGTTACCTTTTCGTATTAAGACATAGCAATATCATTAATCGCCAAAAACAGGATACTCACAAACTCCGTTTTGGACACTGGGGACAAGAAATTACTCCACAATTAAACGTCAGATATCTTGGAATCTATCTAGATGACCTCAAATCAGCAGGGAAACACGACTAGAAATATGAAATAAGTTGAAAATCGACTTCATTTAGTGCGTTTCGTGAAATACCGAACACGTGGAGTGGAGCAACCAATTCCTTTCTTACATACAAAATATTTGTCCGACGCATTCTGTAATATGGATCGCAAGCATGGATTATGTAGTCTGTGGTATCGATAGCAACGACGTCGCGGCATAGGTTCATAAGTTGGCACTACGAGTCACCGACGACAGCGCACTCTAGCCGGAGCGGGAGAGCTCTACGAACTCCGCTCCACTTTCAGCCCATTTGACCATGAGCAGACGGCCGGGCCACTTCGCTTCAGCTTCGCCCCTCAGGGCAAAGTTGTGTGTTACTCTTGTTGCTAAAGTAAAGGTTATTTTAATCCACACTGCAGTACCGAGAGATTTTCACCTTTTCCTGCTCCTACATACGCGCCGCCTTCCAGGCAGGATACAAAATTTGGCGACGAGGTGTCCCCTTTTTTTCTCCTATCAATTCCTTTTTTGTTCGGTACTGCTTTCTTTTCGTGCTAGCCTCAGTATAAGACTTTAATTTGTGTAAACCATGGCTTCGCCACAGGAACAGACTTCGCTGTCCGATCTTGAACGTTTTCAGGCTCAGCAACTGACGCAGCTGCTTGCTGCCATAAATGGACTGGTCACGCTACAATTTGCAGCTACTTGGGCGCCTCCGACGCCACCGCCTGTACCGACGGCGCCTCCATTTCGTGCCTTCAGTCCTGACGTTGAACGCTGGCCAGAATACGTCGCCCAGCTCGAGCCACACTTCGCAGCATACAACATACCGTCACAGTCTACTCACTGAGACGTCTACTTTTATGTTAACAGTTTAACCCAGTAAGGCAAGTAATGTAGTTAACAACCGTGGGTTTTTATTAAGGCACCTTGACTGACAGCACGTAAATACGCGTAATGTTTTTGATCTAGTATTTAAGAAAGAGAGCACTGAGCGACTTCCAACGAACCTTATTCGTGATTTCAAATAACTCTTAAACTAAAGCAAGGTTTCCTATAACTAATTCTCGGTGCCCTCAGTTACTCCCACATAATTTCTGTCTCACTGACCTCTAACAGAATGATAACCGCAGAGCTCTCGATGATCACCTCCTATTTCTATACAATTATTGCTTCATCTTTCATCAGTTCCGTCTGAAATCTGCATAATAACCGACAATTGGATGAATGTTACGTTTTATCGACTTCAGCTGAGCGTACCCCTTCACACATTAAAAAAAAAAAACCCTAAATGTAAGTATACATTAGAACAATCGGTTTAATGACCAACTTTCCTGATAATAATGTAACATGGAGCAGAATGAGGCAATAATGCACAGTTAGTAAACAATAATTTTTAATTATGAAAGGAATAAATCCAAACACGTTT